>NW_008795034.1:4469320-4476505 GCF_000699145.1 Aptenodytes forsteri
GAGGTTCGCTGGAGCCGTGCCGGCGGCTTGGAGGGCGGAATGCGCTTGGGAACCGCGGAAGGGGTTACCTCGGGCACCTCCCCCGCCCCAGGGCCGCGTCTCTTCCCCTCGGGGCCTTCTGAGCGGAGGGGATCCCCGAAAGCAGCGCTTCCAGGGCCCCCACCGCCCGCGCACCGCGAAACCTGGAAAGGAGCAAAGCGGAAATAAATACGGACGGCACGGGGGGGCTGCGGCGGGGGGCGTGGGGGGGGGTCGAGGGGCTGGCTTTCTAGAGAGCTCAATGTGCTGACTGAGAGCTTGGGCTCTTTTTTGGCACAGAGAAAGGGGGTTACTTATTTGGGTGCGTGTAGCTTTTTCCTGGTGTATCGATTCCATCAAATGTTCTCTTCTTTTTCAGCAATTAGAACTAATCACACCCTTTCAGCTGTATTTCAACCCTGAATTAATATTTAAACACTTTCAAGTAAGTGTTTTCTAAAGCATGGGAGGTTTTTAAGTAAACTGTTGAGTTTGCAAGTGCTTGTCCTCTCAAAATTGAGTGTTACAGATGACTGACTTTTCATATTGAAGTTATATTTTAAAAAAGCTAACGAAGCTAGAGTGCCGATCGCTGTATCTTAGCATAGGTCTTAGATTCGTTGACTGCGAAGGAGATTTCAGTTACATTGTTACTTGCTTTTGTATTTAGACAATAAAAATAAGCTGTCGTGTTTAAAGTCCTTGTATTTGTCTTATTTCCAGGTATGGAGGTTAATCACAAACTACTTATTCTTTGGACCAGTTGGCTTTAATTTTTTATTTAACATGATCTTTTTGTATCCTTCATTGAGTTTGTTTTCTTTCCGTGGAAAGCAGAGCTCCAGAGTACAGGCATGTCGCTATATGTGCATGTAGGCAAAGGGTCAGTTCTGCTCCACCATGAAGCGCCTGGGAGTTTAGCAATGCCGACTTCACTGGTGTCATGAATGGACATCAACGGGATTTCCTTCATGAGTTGTCAAGAATTTTGTCGTTTGTTTTTGTGGTGTTAAGACTTTGTTGTACAAGCCTGGTCCTTCGGGTTGGCTCTGACATGCAGGAGAAAACTCCAAGTAACTTCTTTTCTCCTGGGTCCGTCCTCTCTGCTGAGGCACCCTGAAAGAGCCAGGTGATGAAGTAAATCAATACAAAACTGACATCTAAGCTCATGTATAACTGAATCCTTTTCCACTTGGATCTTTCTTTAAACTTATTTGCAGTCAAATTTTCCTGACCTGCGACTTCAGATATCGTTACTGCCGAATGCTTGAAGAAGGCTCTTTCCGAGGTCGGACGGCAGATTTTGTATTTATGTTCCTTTTCGGAGGACTTTTAATGACTGTATCCTTTTCTTATTCCAAACTGCTTTACTGAAGCTAAAGATATGTGAATGAGAACTGAAACCGTGATGTTACATTTCTCTTATTTCTTAGCTGATAATATATTTTGTTTGTAGTACGAGGAATAACGGTATTTGTTAAAGTATTTTTGAATGCTTTGTGACCGTTGCTGTCAAATACTGGGCTGGTCTTTCAGGCTTTTTACTGCTTGACAGGATCATGGAAATGAGATTATCACGTAAAAGGGGACTGCTCAGGTTGTCTAAGAGAAATGCTGCTGTTTCAGTGATTTCATGCTAAATTGTACTTTAAAGGGATTATTTGTGCTGCAGGTACCCTGAATCCTGCTATAGGTGTTGAATTTGATCGACAGTAGGTTTGATTTACTTGAACCTGGGAAAGTAGAGGTAGGAATTGTATGGAAAATGTAGGGCTATGGGTCAAGCTGTCAAATTCTTCTCATGCTTGACCTCACAACAATTATTTGGTGAACTGTTTTCTTTAACTATCACAGCTTTTTGGCCTGTTTGTGAACTTGGTTTTCTTGGGTCAGGCATTCACAATAATGCTCGTGTATGTATGGAGCCGCAGGAATCCCTATGTCCGTATGAACTTTTTTGGTCTTCTCATTTTTCAAGCCCCATTTCTACCCTGGGTATTGATGGGCTTTTCGCTGCTTTTGGGGAACTCCATCATTGTGGATCTCCTGGGTAAGGAATTGCAAGAATCGCAAGGATTTGTTCCTGCTAGTGTTTTACATGAAACAAAAAATGTGGAGAAAACAGAGGGCTAAATGCCTCTTACTTAGTATTAGTTAGTCTGGTACAATGGTGCTATGTTTATACCAGGCTTTTCTTGGTTTCTAAACACTGTAGTGTATTTTGTACTGTAACAAGGATGGAAAAGAACTTCTGATGCTTTGGTTTTTTTATTGCTTGGGATCAGCCCAGGTACATAATCCGATTGTGGGCATCGGACTGTAGAAGTGCTTATATTACTATTTCTATCAACTCTAATAAAGCCATAACATCAGTATGTTTAATAATGACAAGCAATTTTCCTTGTATTGATCTCTTGTAGCGTAAGTTAAGCTTGTCATCTGATGTCAATGTGCTTCATTGATTCTTTCACAGAAGATACGATAAGAGATATAGAAATACAAAAAACAATGTGGGGTTTTTTTTCCCCTGAAAACTCTAGTGAAGCATTTGAAAGTTTTAAAGGAGAAGTACTGAAAATCACCATTTGACTTTTCTTTTATATACTAGGCATTGCCGTTGGGCATATATATTTTTTCTTAGAGGATGTCTTTCCCAATCAGCCTGGTGGTGGAAGGCTTCTGAGAACACCATCTGTCCTGTAAGTATCGGTGTCTGATTTGGAAGAGATGTAGAAAAAGTGCTTGCATGGAAAACTGTTTATAATTCAGTCACATTGACTTCTGGTAAATTAGACAGCTTGAGACAGAATGGTGGTGTGTCTGCACTTGCTCTTTTATTTAACTCGTGTGTTGCCAAACAAGGGAGGAGGGTCTTACAGATGTCTAAGTGGGAACTAACTTCTTGCGGAGAAGGGCTAAAGGGGTTTTGTAACCCTTGATTTCTTTGGCAACACTTTTTAGTCTTTGCTAACTGAGTTTTGCCTGGTGGTGGCACCAAAGATGCATGTCTCTTACTGAGGTGTGAGGAGTGAGAGTTCTGCTGTGTACAGAGTGAGGTATTAAATATATGTAATATTTTTTCCATCTGGAAATCACTCTCTATTTCACAACTTTGGCAAAAGACTTCAGTGTTTGTACTACTGAGTGGTGCTACTCCTACTCAGTTCCCTCTTGCGTAGAGGGCTGTAATCATCTGTAATGCTGTACAGCAGCCTGGGCAAGAGAAGCTTGCCTAAACGATAGGGCAGATGAGACATTGAAAGTTTAGCTCTGTGGGACTCTTAGAATTATTTAGAGCTGAACTGATTCTCTTTTTTTTTTTTTGTTTGAACCAGCCTCCAGACACCTGAGTAATTAAAATGTCATATTCAGACCCGTGCTTAGTTTAACTGATGGGTCATACCTGTTTGATTGGACAAGTACACTTACATTGGTAGTTTATTTCTGTTCCGTATAGGCTTTGTCTTCAGCAAGTAATTGTACCGGGAGATGGCTGCAGGAATGGCTGTCCCAGGACAGCTGTGCTGGTCACTTTTGTAGGCCTACGCTAATCTAACTTGGCCTTAGCAGCTGAAGGCTGTTTCCGATGAGGGCTACATTCACATAAGTGCAACTCTAGACAAAATGAGTGTCCAATTACACATGTGCGATAAGGATATATTTGAGATTTCCCACTTTCACAGAGGGCGTATGCACCCAGCTGTGTGCAGGAGGAATCCTAAGGCTGTTGGAGCAATGCGTGCTGTCTTGGTAACGCTCTTCCTCTGGAAAAAGTGTCAGCCTGTCTTCAGGCTGCCATTTAAGTCCTTTTACATGTCTGTGTTCAGAAGGCTGCTTATGATTCTTGTCTGGGTCTAGAGTTGTGGGGTTTTTTTTTCCCCAGATGCTTTAATTTTCTTTGATGTCTTAGCTGTAATCCTGTCATACCCCTGGTATTTTCTTTTTTCCTGTTCTGAAAACTTCTCTGAAATGGCCTGTCGCTCTGGGTGAAGAGAAATAATCCCTTTAGCTATTCTAAGAACTGTCTTGTTAAACACTTTACTTTTAAGATGTTTTGGATATAACGATTGCTTGTATGTGGCCTGTGATTTTTTTGTTTGTTTGTTTAAAAGAATCTACTGCATTTTTGTTTCTGGATAAACAGATCTACGGAGAGAGAACCTCTAAAACTAGTTTTGAGTGGCAAAATAACCTACGAGATTAAGCATGACTCTTGCAATTAATAGGAAACCCAAGCCTCTAATGTTGTCTCAAATCTTCTGTGGATTTCAAGTCTGCTTGTCAATGCCTGCATCCTGCCTGTGAGATTGAGATAATACTGCCTGTATTTGACTCTTACTTTGTCCCCTTCTCAAGATGTGAAGAGCTTTTCAATGTCCCATTCATGTTTCGCTCCCTTGTCCTGTCCTGGGAGAACATGCTAGCTGTATGAAATTCTGCCTTACGCTGGAGGTGGAATTTTAACTTTCAGCTGAATCTCATCAGTCTCGGTTGATGTAGGCACATAATTCTAGCCCTTCTTCCAAAGGGCTCCTAATTGGAGAGCAAGTGTGACTTGGACATAAATCACCAGTGCTTTGGCAGGCTGTTTCTGAGGGAGGATGCTGTACACGTGCAGAATTTGAGCGGTCTTGGTCTTATTGTGAAACACGTATTCTAAAGGGAAAAAAAAATTCTTTTCTGTTTTCCAGGAAAGCAATATTTGATACACCGGAAGATGATCCTAACTACAATCCCTTGCCAGAAGAACGACCAGGAGGATTTGCATGGGGAGAGGGTCAGCGCCTTGGAGGCTAAGTGTCTGTGCCAAAACCCAGCGACAACTGGGAGAGACTGACCTGAATGAAGTTCCATACTGGGGACTGTCTCTTTCCCCATCGCAGAAAGGACACTTTTTGACAGCTCTATGGTTTTGAATACAAGCACTTTATGAAATGGCAGTGTAATCCAAGGCGCTTCCAGGCGACCAGTGTCTTTCCCAGTCAGGGAATTTATTGTGCTAGTAATGAAAATACTAATCCAGTGGAGCCAAAAACCTAAAACTGGAAATCATTTCCTGTCAACTTCAGTTAACAAGACGATGAGTACTTGTTTAAAACTATTTCTAAAGCATTTTTTCAAGTTATTTGATACAGGAAACTATATGGGAAACTTTACAGGGGACAAAACCAACTTTTTTGGTTTTAACTCATTTTTTATTCTTGGATAAAACAGCTACAAGATGGTTGAAAATGTAAGTCCCTAGTTCAATGGCGAAAGGTTTTTTAATCTGAGATGCTATTGTCTCCAGTCTCATTTGAATTGTAAGAAATACGACATGTAGCATAATGCAGGCTTTTCACTTTGCCAGCTGGGTTTCTGGAGTGTGCCTCTGTGTGAATACGCTTGCAGGCTGGGACTACATTTTGATGGCTTTTTCCCCCAAAGGCTGTGTGTTCAGACGACCAGGTTTGAGTCTTACTGGTTTGTTTAAATAGGTAGTTCTACAAAACCCACCCCCACACATGCACACTTGCAACAGTTATTAAATGACTTGGAGCACTAGGGAAGAAAACTTGTCTGGAGTCAGAACCGCACAAGTATCTCAGGCGGTGAGTTGAATAAAATGTCTTGTGGATCCTTTTTGTTGATCCTTTGTATAATCCTACAGTCTTGAGGCAGCTGGTGAAAAAGCAGAGGTTGGAAAAAGCGAGTCCCTGAAGAGACAGCATTAATGCAAGCTTTTCCCACAAGTGTCTCTCAGAACTGCTAGGAAACGGGATTGTCCGCTCAAGATGTTAAATTCGTGGTCTGTGTATGAAGCTTGTTGCGGGAGGACTGAGCGTCCAACACAGGTCAGTGACACTGAGTGGGATTTAGCTTGAAGTTACATTGATTATAAATATCTGTATGAGGAGCTACATAAGGAATTCGGAGCACAGTTCAGCCCGTCGTGTTCCGTCATTCCTGAGACGCTATGGACTGTACTGGGTAGCTCTTTATTCATATCGTAATAGATAAAAAGAGATATTGTTGAAACTGCATCTTCCTCCTGAATTTGGGAGGATAGGCTCACCCTTGACGCATACGTGACCATCTTGTTTAGTCTCAGATTTTGCTGTTCTTAAAAACTGGCTACAGGTTTTTAACTTGTTTGTAGTCCAGGAGATGAATGTGTCGGGGAAATGCTAATACACAAGCAGTGTATTAGATTCTGATACGCAAAATTGGTGAGTCCATTTGTATCTGCATTTTATCTGTTAAAGGTTATAAAAACTTAAGGGAGATTTTTTTTTCCAAAACAGACTTTAAATCTTACTCGTACTAAAAATGTTTTGGGCAATGTCGCTTCAGGGTAAATTATGAGACAGGAATTGGATCAAAACCTTTTTTTTTTTTTTTTTTGTTCAGTGTTTAAGAGCCTCTTAGTAGTTTGCTGGTGGGACGTTAGGGAGTGGGGATGAAGCTAAAAGACAGCCCTGTGGCTGGGATAAAACCACCTGTGAATCCAAAGCCCCTCTGTGAAGTGGGCGAGGTGACGTGCCCCCTCCTGAGGATGACCTCCTGTTCCAAGTCGCCTATCGGTAAGACAGCTTGGCCATCCTTGCTCTTCCGGAGCTGCTTTCCTCGCACGCTTCCTTCCACCCTGGTGGGGTACTGAAGATTGCACTCTTCTCTTTACGGAGTAATGCCGTAGTGTCTGTATCTGGGAAGAACTTTGAAGTGTTGCTTAATTGTACCCCAGGACAAAATTGACTTAGTGGTGGTCTAATCTGGTCTTTAATTGCCCTTGAAACCGTTCTCGGGCAGCCTGTCCCACAAGGAAGTGTGTTTAAATACCAAAGTCCTTTTTGGGGAGTGTATCGTCAGCTGCGTGTGAGGTGGGAGATTATTTGAGCCGACAAATCACAAATGGGAATGACGTCGGTCTTGAACCTGCCCCTCTAAGATCCTCTCTGCCGGTCAACTCTCTGCCCTTCTTAGCCGGTGTTTAGATTCTGTGGATTTCCCCGCTAGCAGAGAGGGTTTTGCTGAGGTCCCCTTGCCCCAGGGGCGCGCGAAGAGGTTAGTGGTGCCCCACACCGCGCCCCGTAAACGCCACCGGCCGCCGAGGAGGTCCCGGGACTACATCTCCCATAACGCCCCGCTTCGGGCGGCGAGTCACGTGGGCGGGACGGCGGCGTGATG
>NW_008795034.1:4477221-4491221 GCF_000699145.1 Aptenodytes forsteri
CGAGGCGGGCCTCGGGGGCGGGGAGGTGGTCGTCGGCGTCCCGGGAAGGGCAGCGGGTGTCCCCAGCGCGGGGTTTGGGCTGGTCCTGCCGGGCGTCGGGGAGCGGCGCGGCCTGTCAGGAGTTGCACGGAAGTGGTTTGGGTGTAAATCTGAAACGTGGTAAATTAGTAGTGTTTTTATTCTTGTGTTTTGACTGCTTAGGGCAGCTGGTGACTTAATTTTTACGGAGAAGGCAAAAGTATTTCCCTCTCCTTTCTGTTTCGCCATCTGCCTGGAGTTCAGTCAAATTAAAGCCAAATGGGAAAACCCTGCTCTTTGGAAAAAGTGTCTCCTCTGCTACGTTTTCAGGGGCATTCACTAATTCTGTTATGCTTCCTTTGAGTCCAAACTAATAAGCTTTTTGTCTGACTTTCAGGAGCCGAAGACCTACGGGTTCCCAGCTGGAAGTCTAAAGACTCAGCATTTATTAGAATTAAATGAAAAATGCTTTGTATTTTACTCCTATATGCGAACCCTTAGAAAAAAAAATTCAAGTCATGGTAACTGATAGACGTGACTGCATTTATCTCCTTTCCTGTGTATATAATCCTGAGATTGTCATTATTGCTTGCTAAATATACACTATTATACGCCACTTAAAATTTTGCAGCTGTGGAGTGAGCTAAAAAGCTCACTCATGCTATTTCCAGTCTGCAGCTGTAGTGCTTACAATTTGGCTTTCCGATTCTTCTCTGCTTGGTGGTCATCTTTCTGAATTTCTCATGCTTCTTCTTCCTCCTCTTGTCAGTTCTCACTCGCTCCCCCAGTGTGCTCTGTGCCGTTGCTGTCTTGCAAGGCTTGAGAGTACAGGGCTCTGTTTTCCAGAGCCTCGTGCTCTTTCATGTAGAGCGATGCTCGTACTGGGTCAGTAGGAAGCTGAAGGGGATCTGATTTGAGTTACAGATGTGTTTTAAGCTGTAATAAAATGTGCGGGAAAGTGACAGTGATGTTGAAAACATTCTCTGCTCTTCCCTGTACGTTGCACTTCAAGACGGTTTTACTCGTAGTGCCTCTAAGCACTGCGATTTGTGCCGCTTTATACGGCGCCCAGTAAGTTACGCTTTTTGTTGTCGATGCTGCGGTAAGTACTGGTGGTAGCTGTCTGTATGCTTTTGCCGGTTGCCGTCTTTGGTAGAGGAGTCTACACGGAATTTGTGTTGGAAATGCACCTGGGGGGAAATGGGATAGTGTTTGTTATGTTGTGTGCTAGTGCTGAATGGGTGGAGAAGACATTTACCTGAGCCTGAAGGTGATGTCTCTGACTTCAGGAAGGCTTAGAGGAAGACTCGCTGGCTTGTTGGTGCCCTGAGTGCTCCTCTAAGAGAGTCTCAAACCATAACTTGCTACTTGCTGTTGTGACAAAAGCTTGGCTTTGATTTCCTTACAGCTTTACTTTGAAACTTCCTAGTGTGTAGTGTAAATATATGCATAAAACCAAATCAGTGTCTATTAGCTCTGCGTGATTATCTTATGTTGGCTGTGTTACACAACAAACACTTCATATCCGGACAGACTGGAATATGTTTCTAAACCAGAGCGTGGCTGGAGAGAACCTGGGTGAAAGGATTTTTGTAGAGGAGCGGTCTAGCAACTACAGCAAGGCGCTGGGTTCTGTCCCTGGCCTGCCGCTGCTTTACGGTGTGACTTCGGGCAAGCTGTCCAACCTCTTCCTGTCTTCAGCCTCCCCATCCTGAAATGTGGTTAAAAGTTAACATAAAAAAAAGAGTTGGGACCTTTCATTTGAAAATGCTATAGAAGGGGAAAACTATTCCCTTGATGTTCCTTAGGAGAAACGGGCTCAGGGAAGACCACTCAGATCCCTCAGTACCTCTACGAAGCAGGAATTGGCCGCCAAGGCATCATTGCTGTGACCCAGCCTCGCAGAGTAGCAGCTATATCCTTAGCTACCAGAGTCTCGGATGAGAAGAAGACAGAGCTGGGCAAACTGGTAGGTTGCTTTACAAAGTCTTTAGAGAGTTGGTTTAGTACTGCAGTGCCAATGGGACTGTATCAGGGCTTAATGGGCAAGATAAAAAACAGCCACTGAGTAATAGGTAGTCTTCATTTAATAATATGCCTGAGTGGAAAAAAAAAAAGGCTTTTTACCTGCTTCTGGGGCTCGGGGGGGGGCACGTGTGACTCTGTCTCTGTGGTGTTGTACTTGATTATTATCTGTGTTCCTCCATTTGAAAAAATACTGGTTAACGAATAAAACAAAAAATATTGCGCACTCTTCCATTGCTCCTTGTATCAAAAGTCACTGTCAAGGAGAGCAGAGTGCTGAATCTGTAGATCTGTGAATCTGTGGGAGAAAAGTGGAGGAGAAGGACTTCCCCTACATAAAGTCTTTGGAGAATGTGGAGTAGTTTCTAGCAGGGGAGGAAGGAGAGGAAACTTGGAGCATTTGTGATGAACTTCTAGTTGGGAAAAGGCTAACTGGGTTACAATGTTGGGAGCTTCCTTTAGGTGGATTATTAGATTTGTAAGGCTAACTGCTCGCAGACTGCAAATGCACCATTACGCTTTCCAGAGTCTCCTTGGAGTTGGCTCTGTCCGACGCCTTGACCAGAGTGCTTTGTAGTCCGTCCTTGTGGTACGATGGCAATGAGAAACGCAAGTAACTCTGTGCTTGTACTTTCTGTAACGATCACTTCCATAGGTCGGCTATACTGTACGCTTCGATGATCTTACATCTGATGAAACTAGAATCAAGTTTTTAACAGATGGAATGCTGCTTCGCGAAGCTATTGGGGACCCTATGCTGCGGAAGTACAGTGTTGTCATCCTGGATGAAGCCCACGAGAGGACGATCCATACTGATGTACTCTTTGGAGTGGTGAAAGCTGCACAAAAGAAACGAAAGGAACTGGGCAAACTGCCACTAAAAGTATGTGCATCTGGGATGGCAGCAAAGGGCAGGGATGGGGCCTGACCCTGAGCGCTATGGGTTTTTCCTGGGGTTTTCCAAAGTGTTTGAAATGTCAGCCTTGACTATTTTCCTGTTCCTAAAAAGCCCCTTTAAATCTGAATAGAACTTACGACGTGTGGGCCTGATATGACACATCTGAACAAGGTATCTGGTCACCTCCACGTTGCCTTTTTTCGTAAGAGCCCCTTGGGTGTGAGCTATAGACTAGAGACATTGTTTGGGGCGGTTTTGGTGCTGTTGCTGAGAGCACCCTGGATACAGGAGCTCTCTGTCTGATACGACAGCTGTATGACATGCTCACGCTGGGGAAGGAGATTGCGCATGTGTGTCAGGTGCACAAGAATTTATGTGAGTGCATGATGCAGTGTGTGAGAGCATGTTGGTTTTGATGGGGAAGGCATGCAGGGGACTGGTAGGGTCCTAGCACTGCGTCGTTCAACGGACCATTGTGCAGCCTAACTTTGTGGGTACTCAGGTCTGTTTAGTAAATGTTGGAAGAGAATTTTAACATGTCTTCGCTCATTTTATCGTACCAACATGTTATGCTTGTGTGATACCAAAGCTGATGGCTTTAACCGGAAGAGAATTTTAACACATCTTCGCTCATTTTATCTTACCAACATGTTGTGTGATACCAAAGCTGATGGCTTTAACAAGGAAAGATCACTCTCTTCTGTCCCAAACTCTGTGCTTTTTGCTGTTCTGAGCATATATCAGTCTCAGGAAGGTGACTTTTGGCTAGTCCTGACTGGTAAGTGTCCTGCTGGGTCTAAACTGCAGTGCTAACCCATCTTATGTGCACATTGAAGGTGATTATCATGTCAGCTACGATGGATGTTGACCAGTTCTCCCAGTACTTCAATGGAGCTCCTGTTCTCTATTTAGAAGGCCGGCAACATCCCATTCAGATCTTTTACACCAAACAGCCTCAGAGTGATTACCTCCAAGCAGCACTGGTGTCAGTCTTCCAAATCCACCAGGTATGGCAGTCTCGTCAGGTTTCTGCCTCCCGGGGGCCATGGATTGTTGGTCGGGGGGGCTCACAGGTTGCTGTGGCAGAAGACATGGCTTGAGCTTGATGCTGCCAAATCAGAGATGTCCCTGAGGTGCTCTGCTGCATCCTCCGGAAAAAGTGGATACTTGGGGAGCGTGCTGGGTTAGTGAGTTGGATTGGCTCAAGGGAGGGGTTGACAAATGCCGGTGTTATTCCAAAAGTGGAAAGAAAGATTGGAAGTGGTCAACCGTAAAGAGCCTTGGCTTGCAGTGGGAAATGCAGGCATAAGCTAACAGTAGCGTGAAGATGATTCTAATTTACTGGCAAAGGTAACCGCAGAGCAAGTAGAGCTCTATTAAAATAACAGCTCAAAGGCATTTTGTGACTAAATGTCTGAATGCAAAACTGCCACATGGTTAAATCATTTAATGAAACTGTTTATTACCCTACATTTAATGCTTTGAAGATGCTGCTGCTGTTAGGATTTTGGGACTTGCACATCAAGGCTGGAGTTGAAAGGAGACTGCTAAGCAAAGATCTCTGATGTCAATTCATACCTAATACCCAAATGTTCCTCTCACCTGAGTTTTGTGTGTTTACTGGCTTGTACCTGGGTGCTTGCTGGCTCTTTCATTTGCGTGTCCCAGACAGTTATTTAATGAAAGAGACATGTGACTTTAAACGATTTTTCCATCCCGTTAAGACTCAATCCTGCAAAATGCGGTTTACCCTTCACCTCTGATGAGTCCATTGGGAACTTCATATGCTGTGCATATGTTGCACAGCATGTATGTCTCTTCTTCCTTACCTGCTTTGCTGACTTGCTGTCAGGACAACATCTCATCACAATCTCAGTTCTCCTTCCCTATCCAAACCATCTTAACTTCTCACTTGCTTTTTCCTCTGCCTCCAGGAAGCACCCTCTTCTCAGGACATCCTGGTGTTTCTGACTGGTCAGGAAGAAATTGAAGCAATGACCAAAACCTGTCGAGACATTGCCAAGCATCTCCCTGATGGCTGCCCGCAGATGGTGGTGATGCCTCTTTATGCTTCTCTGCCCTACTCTCAACAACTCCGCGTCTTTCAGGCTGCCCCCAAGGTGAGGCAATATGATGGGTAAACAGGATGAGTTTGTCTGTTTGCTTGCATGAGTGTTTGGAAGAAACGTGGAATTTAAGGGGTTAAAGTGGTCTGTACTTACAGTAAGTAATAGTTTCGACTGTCTACTGACTTTAAGCTGAATGATTCTAGTGTGATATAAGACGATGCAACTGGGATGGTATTAACAGATACATATGATAAGTCATCTGGGGATCATAAAAAGAAGGAAGGATTAGGGGGAGTGAAAAGGGCAGAGGAATTGAAATTTGCCCCATTTCATAGGAATTTTATGTCCGTATCACAAAAAAGCTACAGCGGTTAATGGGCCAGCCAAATACTAAGAAAGCTAAAAACCTGGGCATATTTGGCAGGGCCACAAGAAAAGGAAATTGTTCTGCCTCAGGCCCTTTTGTACCTATTCAGCAGATAAACAGGGATTCAGGTCTTGTGCTTGTGCCAGAAATGAAATCAAAATGGTTTAAAGACATATTGATAACAGCTGTCCTGGGTGGTGTATTTTGTTGCAAGAAGTGTAAGCACATGCTTTAGAAACTGATTAGGAACTAGAGATTATCGTAATTTACGAGAGCTGGCATAGGAAACATGGTATGTGGTCATGGCATGCTGCAACGATATGTAGGCTTGGCCCACGCTGGTCAAAAGTAGTAGCGTTTCTTCATCGCAGCTAATCTAAAATGGCTTTTTACTGGCTTTAGTTTGCTCTTCCTTTCAGGGCTGTCGCAAAGTGATCCTCTCCACCAACATCGCAGAAACCTCCATCACCATTGCGGGAATAAAATACGTTGTCGACACAGGCATGGTCAAAGCAAAGAAGTACAGCCCTGGTGAGGAATTCTAAGGAACGATGCAGAGATTGTTTTAAGTTTTATAGAAGTTATTTGAGGCAATGAGCCCCACTGAGAGCTGATTTAAAACACCTTCTGCACTGTCTAAATTAATGTCCTAGGTTTTAGGTGTGGGTTTTGAGGTGGGTTTGGGTTTTTTTGAGTACCAGCAATGCAGCTGTAAAAATCTGTCAAACGAATCTTCTCTTTATGGACACAGTGCATGATAATTACCTTTGCTTGAGGGTGCTAAACCAAGTGAAGTCTGAGCAGTATTTGGATGGTAGACCCTGGGATTTCTTTGTTGTTAATCCTACGAAGTTATGTTTTTTTCAAAGCTGTGTGTTATGCAGACATTGACTGAAGTGATGCTTTTCCATACATAGAAATTGGTCTGGAAGTGTTGGCAGTTCAGCGGGTGTCGAAGGCCCAGGCTTGGCAACGAACAGGGAGAGCAGGGCGAGAGGACAGTGGGATCTGTTACCGGCTCTACACAGAGGATGAGTTTGAGAAGTTTGACAAAATGACAATACCCGAGATACAGAGGTGAGAAGAGAACCCTGATACCGTCACACTTCTTGACACACCTCTTTTAGGTACCGTTACAGACGGAGCTGCGTAAAGAACTGAACAGCAAAACTGGATCTAGGGTCTGACCGGTTGACTTTTAAGAAAAATGAACTCTGGAGACTAAACAGAAAACGTAGGAAGCATTTGCTCAGGGTGGACATTTGGGCTCTGAGTCTCCAAACATTCATGGGCAATAGTTCTCTTGACTTTCCTCCAAATCTTGGACCCGCCTCCTACCCTTCGTGGTTTAGGAGGTAAGGCTTCACCAGCCAGCATTGGACTAGTCTCTGTCAAGTTGCAGCTCAGATCTGAGGACTCCATCTCAGCTTATAGGCAAATAAAAGAAAAAAAAAAAATAAGAAAAAAAAAGAGGAGAACAATCTCAGTTGTTTTTTCTGCCTATGCAGGTGTAATCTGGCCAGTGTGATGCTTCAGCTCCTGGCCCTGAGAATTCCCAATGTGCTCACCTTTGACTTCATGTCCAAACCGTCTCCTGGTAAGTGGTTACAAAGGCAGCCTTGGAAAAAATTGACAAATGAGTCACTGAGGAATTGCTTCAAAATAATGTCTTCAGGCCAGCCAGAGAAGATGGAGTATGGAAGGTCAGGGCTGTGAAAGGGGAGCTGTCTCTCTCTGCTGCATCTTCTCGTGGTGGTCCAGAAGTCTGATTCATTCACTGCTCATTGCTTTTGCTCAGCCTCATCAGAGCAGCCATGGTTATGGCAGAGAGCTCGGGAGTCCAGCTTCCAAACAGAGCAGGGAGCAGTTTTGAGTCATAAAGAACGTGAAGGTGGGCCTTAACTGCCAAGGAAAGCCGTAGAAAATCTCACGCGGCTTCTGCTCAAAGCTAGAGATGGCAGCTTTAGTTTTGCCTCTGTTTTTGCTACTTAAATTGGAAAAGGTGATTGTTCTACTGGATAGGGGGGATAAACTACAGTTTGGGGCACTAATTTCTCTAAACAGAAAGTACTTGTCCCTCTGGCCAGGGGAAAGAGGTAGTGATGGTACCAGCTGATCCTTCACATCCCTGCCAGTGTCGGCCAGGAGGCCGCACAGCCTGAAGCTTCTTGTTTTGACAGACGCTATTCAAGCAGCGATTGAGCAGCTGGACCTGCTGGGAGCTGTGGAACGAAAGGAAGATCAGCTTGTCCTAACCCCCTTGGGAAGGAAGATGGCAGCCTTTCCACTGGAACCAAAGTTCTCGAAAGTAAAAACTACAGAAAATTTAGCTAATTTTTATCTCACGTACTCTTCCCAGTACCACTGGCATTTCTCTTCCAAACTCCTTAAACAAGGTCTGGAACTTGGGGCGACTGCAGCTGTACGAGTATATTTGCAGTATGTTCATGAAGCACAGCTTTATTTCCAGGAGCTGTGCTGGTTTGCTTGTCATTTGTTGTTTAATTCAGGGAGATTTTTTAAAAGATAATGTCTTTCCTCTGGCACCTCTGAAGCTGAAACAAGGCTAATTCCCTTGCAATTTCTGGGATTGCTGGTAGCGCTGTTAAGCAGTTTCATGAAGTGTCTGATGCTGTAGTTGATTTTAGTTGCCATGTTTGTACTGTATATGAACTGGCCAGGCTCAGGAAAGAGCATGACATTGCTGTTAAAGGTGCTTGGTGGGCCCGTAAGAGGATTTACAGTTGTCTCTAGGCCCAAATGTTTATGAAATTGTCCTAAGCAATGCTTGGTAAAGTTCCTGGGCTGCTGGTGAGCAGAAAAGTCTGCCCATCTGAAGTGGATTTGGTCGACCAAAAATCAGTTTTGTTCTGTGACTTGCAGACCATCCTCCTGTCCCCCAAGTTCCACTGTACAGAAGAGATCCTGACCATCGTGTCGCTGTTATCAGTGGACAGTGTCCTCTACAATCCCCCCGCCCGGCGGGATGAAGTGCAATCCATCAGGAAGAAATTCATCTCCAGTGAGGGGGATCATCTTACCCTGCTCAGCGTGTACAGGGCCTTCAAAAATGTCAGTGGCAACAAGGTAGGATGCTCTGAGGACACCAGCGCTGTCCGGGCTCATGGTGGTGAGGAGCCTTTTTGGCATACAGCAAAGTGACATCTGCATCCTTCACGGTTGATGCGATGTGCATCCTTCCAAAGCAATGAGAAGAGAAGACTTACTCATCCTTTACAATTGGGTAATTGGAGAAAGCTGTTCAAGTGCCGAAGGTTCCCTCAGAAGGCTGTAGCAAAACTGATTATCAAAAGCTTCGCAGAATCATAGAATCGTTTAGGTCAGATTGTTTAAGATCATGGAGTCCACCTGTAAACCTAACACTGCCAAGTCCACCACTAAACCATGTCCCTAAGCACCACATCTACACGTCTTTTAAATACCCCCAGGGATGGGGACTCAACCACTTCCCTGGGCAGCCTGTTCCAATGCTTGACAACCCTTTTGGTGAAGAAATTTTTCCTAATTATCAAATCTAAACCTCCCCTGGCGCAACTTGAGGCCGTTTCCTCTTGTCCTATCACTTGTTACCTGGGAGAAGAGACCGACACCCACCTCGCTACAACCTCCTTTCAGGTAGTTGTAGAGAGCGATGAGGTCTCCCCTCAGCCTCCTCTTCTCCAGGCTAAACAACCCCAGTTCCCTCAGCCATGAGGCCAGTTCTGTAATCGGAGCCAGGTATTTTCCTTCCCTGGTTCCAGCTGGAAACAGGAGGGAGTGGGAGAGTGTTGAGACTTGCTGATAAATACCCTAGACATGCTGTTTGGCAGGATTCATTGCAAAAACACTGAGTGTACTTACAAGCAGATTTTGATTTATCCTACCCTATAAACTCCTCAGTTTGATTTGTAGATCTGTAGACTCGTGTACCCCATTCCTTGCAGCATCTGTCATTCTTACATAATTTGTTTTCACCACCTGTGGGATAGCAAGTGCTGTTTCGCAGCACTCGGTGACCTTGCAGAGTGGGAAGAGAACAACAGCATGCTGTATCTTGGCGCTGTGGGAGGGAACGTAGACAGAAGAGAGTAATTAGGGGTAGAAACATGACAAGGAAGTGGGTTAGCTCCTTTTCTTCGAGAAAGATTGTGTGTTTGGAGGATTCTGCTTTTCACGATATCCAAAGACTGTCGTGCTTCTTGGGCGAAGAAACGGCCCTTTCTAACTCCTGGTGTCTCCACTGCAGGAATGGTGCAAAGAGAACTTTGTCAATGGCAGGAACATGATGCTTGTGTCGGATGTCAGAGCTCAGCTCAGGGACATTTGTGTGAAGGTAACTTGTTGCCATACTGTATTTCTTTGTTTCACCTGTTTCTATTTTTCTGTTTGTCCCCAAACTGATTTCACTGCGCACCAAGTCCCAGGAGTGAGAAAATGCGGTTTTGTTTTCAGTCTCCCATGAATAGTCAGGTAAAATTCCTGACTCTGCAGCTGCATCCCAAAACCTCAGAGCTGCAGGGCTCAGTGGGTCGAGGAGAGGTGAAGAGAGAAGGGGAGCTCTGGGAAGGCTTCTCGGGTAGAGGACAGTTTTTTTCCTAAGGGATTTGGCTGCTCTAGTGTAGATGTGACTGTGCTATGTGCACCGCTGATGGATGTCAGCCTCAGGCTGGCTTCTCACGGAGTCAGGCATTCAATTTAACAGCAGCTTTCACATCAGCACTGTTCCTGCCAGTCTCAGAGCGTAAGGCGCAGTGTGGGAGCTGCTGCTGAATTGCTTGCAGTCTGTACGTGACATGGGAGCTGTAGATGTGACTGTGCTATGTGCACCGCTGATGGATGTCAGCCTCAGCAGCCCACGCTGGCTGGCTTCTTCACGGAGTCAGGCATTCAATTTAACAGCAGCTTTCACATCAGCACTGTTCCTGCCAGTCTCAGAGCGTAAGGCGCAGTGTGGGAGCTGCTGCTGAATTGCTTGCAGTCTGTACGTGACATGGGAGCCACCGTTTGGCACCCCTGTCCCACTGCGAATGCTAGTTGGCCTAAAACTCTCTCCCAGAAGGAGAGTCTCGATCTATTTTGCGGCTCATCTTTTGTTTGCTATTAATCTGGATTAGCCCAACATCTACCTGAGCTGAATTCCTAGCGGTCCTTTTAAATTTCCCACGCTAGCAGGATTTCTGACACAATATTGCCTGACCTTGGAAGCCCACTAAAACGGGGCTGTGTTTCCCCACGAGGGTGCACATACATGCTTGCCTACTCTTGTGTCTCTTGCTGCTGCACAGCTGTCGATGCCAATCGAGTCCTCCCGCTCAGACACCGGAAACATCCGCCGCTGCCTGGCTCACAGCCTCTTCATGAACGCCGCGGAGCTGCAGCCGGACGGCACCTACAGCACCGTGGACTCTCACCAGTTGGTGGCCATCCACCCCTCCTCCGTGCTCTTCCACTGCAAGCCAGCCTGCGTGGTTTACAACGGGCTGCTTCGCACCAACAAGTGCTACATGCGGGACCTGTGCGTGGTGGATGCGGACTGGCTGTATGATGCAGCGCCTGACTATTTCCGCAGGAAGCTCCGAACGGCCAAGAACTGACCTGTGGGTCTGGGACCGACAGGTCCAGGGTTTTTAGGCTCACCCTAAACGACTTATTTTTTTTGTTTTGTAATGAATGTACAGGAGCGGTAGAGCTTTGCCTTGCAAATCAGGTAAAAACCTAGAGGAAAATGGCTTCTCCATGAGAGCTGGAACTCACAAGTCTCCGTGGCTTAGAACAGTCATCCTTTTTAACAATTAACCTGTAAAAGGGGAATGTAGTATGTACTCTGTGCGCGTGTGTATGTGTGTGTGATAAATCTATACTGGGGGGGAGGAAGGGGAGCTGGTATCAGATTCCAGTTTTTAACACTTACTGAAGTTTAACAGGCTTGTATATGAGGAGATGAAATCCTGAGAGCTCTTCTGAGCAAACTTGGTATTTTCGATGATTGTGCTTGTATCTTTAGCAAGTTTTATTGGGAAAAAAGGAGAAAAGAGTTTTAAATGTCTACATACAGGGAAAAAAATGCCTTTTTTTACTATTTCTAGAAGGGAGGTGCTACTGTCTTTTACCTCATCAAACATCTTTCTGCCTGCATGTCATGTTCACCGTCTTATTTGGGACCATACGAAGGCCAGTAATGGGAATGCCTGCTTGGACCAGGTCTTCACTGCTTGCGTCTGAGCCTCAGGGGCTGGCAGTGGTTTCTTGGAGAGGTTGTCCAGCTGCCTGCGTGTTTGGCGTCATCTTTGTTCACCCTTTTGCTGTTAGGGCGTGTTGTTCCTCAGCAAATACTTCTGGCTTTTCTGACTCTTCTCCGTGTATTTCTGGCTTTGGAGTTGGCACACCATCTGTAACGGCTAATCAGGCCAACTTGAGGAAGACTCAGCAAAATGAGAATGAAGATGTGGTTTGGAGATTGGACTTCCTTTAAAGGTCCTCGATTCATCAAATGTTTGCGTCTTGTGCTCTGACACCAGTGCTTCTTCCCCCTTCTGCCTCCCCCAGCCCTGTCCCAGTTATACTTTGGTTTTCCATTAGAAGTTTGGAGCTTGACATTGTCAAGAGCCACAGCTCTACCATTAGTATCTATTATTTGTTTTTTCTTCCGTATTCCCTTGGCATCTGTCTTATCCATCTCTTTCTTCCCCTGTTGGAGAAAAGTGGCAATAACAAACTTAATCGTCTTTTTAAATACTGGAATTAAGAAACTAGTGCCACTCCAAAGGGAAAACTTGTTCTTTAATGTGAAGGAAAGTGGATTTATTCCATTATCACTGTGTGTTGGTCGGGGGGAGAATGTAAGTTGTTTTTAAATGATATCCTAAGTACTTCTAAAATAACCTCTCTGGGAGAGGTAACTTCCAGTTTCAACAGAGTCTGTTGACATAGTGTAGTAATTTATACAGATTTTTGGATGAGTTGAACTAAAGCAGGTTAGGTGTCTGAAAGGGAGGGAGAGGAAGCTGTTCTGCACGTGCGGTGTCATTGTGTGATATACATGGGCTGTGATGGGACTGGGGGGGTTAGTCCTTGTATCCTTCAAATAGCAACTTTAAAAAAAAAAAGCTTATAACACATTAATGGGGCCGCTCGCTATTGGCAAGCCCTTGTTCACTCCGTTTGCTCGGGGAAAGCTGCTGGCTTTGCTTGTCATCTGTGGGGACGAGCTGCACTTGCCACATAATAATTTGTCCTTTCTGGTTACACACATCACGGTTAACGCATTGTAATGTGCCTTTTCTTTGGGCTCCAGTGTTGGCTTACCTTGGTTTTATCTTTGAAAACTGAGGCAAATACCTCTTTTATTCTTTTTTCTTATATATATATCTCTCTCTCTCTCTATCTATATATCTATATATATATCTTTTTTTTTAATTGCAACGTCACTTGTGCTGATCTGTGTCTCCCAAAGAGTGTAAGTAGGTACCTGGTGTACCTGGAACGGTCTCATCTCTCAGCCTGTTCCTAGGAAGGGTGATACTGAATGTCTGCAGGGGCGCAGTGGAAACGGACACACATCCCTTTGTTGTGCCTCTTTGCAAAAAATACTGTTCTTTGGTGGTTTGAAAAAAAAAGAAGAAAAAAGAGTGGTGAGTGGGGCACGGGCAAAACTTGCCAGTTTTGTATGTATGACCAGCTGCAGTTTTGGATTGGTATTTCAAGAGTATGCAGCTATTTCAATTGTTCTCACTCGCACGAATTGCAGGGAATTATCAAAGCACTGTATCTGTCTATTTCTTGGTTTTACAGACTCTGCATCTGTAGGGGAAAATGGGAGTATAAGCACATTTTGTTTGGGCAGTCTAATTTAACAGTCTAAGGGAGGGGATGGGTGTTTATTTAGAAGTAATTTGTATATTTTTCTCAAAATAAAGAAGTGATGGCAAAAATCCAAGTCCTGGGTGTTGTTTTGTGAGACACGAAAGCTGTGTGGATGGAAGAAACGACGGTTTCTGCCGGAAGAAGAGGAGGAAAGGAAGTCAGGTACAAGTCCCAGCGTTCTCAGTTCTTGTGGGAGCGTCTTCATTTTACGCAGGCTGGGGTGTCTGTGTGCAGATGTTAAAAGAGAGGCTGGTGTGGTGGGATGTTATGGTGGGGCGGTGAATCTGTGCTTCCCGTTGCAGAACGGCCCCGTCATTACGTGTGCGGTGCTCGAACACCAGCGTGGAGCTGGGAGTAAAAATCCCGCTCCTTCGATGCGATGCGGTGATATCGATGCGATGGGGTGCTAGCGATGCTCTCCTGCTACAGCCTTGCCGTGAGCAGCAATAGTGCTAGCTTTTAGGCAAAGGGAACGCTTTATGCCAGGAAACGGTTTGCCTTGGTCAATCTTCCCTCTAAAATATTTACTGCCAAAGGAGGAAAAAAAAAAAACCAAAAATTACTTATTCTGAGTAAACTGCTGAGGTGTTGCCAGGAAGCTGGCTATTCTGGTGAAGAGTGGGGCGATGTGCGGGAGTAAAGCTTTCACCACATAAGCTGCTTTTTCTCGTTGCAGTCAAGAGGGAAGCACCAGCGTTTTTTCCACATCCCTAAAGCTTCCTCTGCGCCTTCACCGGTGCCCCAGCCTCATCCGAGCGCC
>NW_008795034.1:4491991-4500252 GCF_000699145.1 Aptenodytes forsteri
GACAAAGCCTTCGCGCAGTTCCTGACGGATGAGATCAAAGAGGAGAAAAAGATCCAGAAACACAAATCTCTGCCCAAGGTCTCCGGGGGGTGGGAGCTGGAAGTCCACGGCACGGAGGCCAAGCTGGCGCGGAAGGTGGCCGGCGAGAGGTAAGAAGGGTTCGTCTGGGCCAGCCCCTGTGCCGAGGGGGCCGGTAGATGACGGTAACCAGATTCCTCCGTGTGCTCGTGTTACTTCCACTGCTGTCTGTCCAGCCCGCGCGAACCGGACGCTGCAGAGGCTCTTTGTTTCACCACCTCGGGTCAAAGGCACTTTTTTTTTTAATTTAACACAAGTTTGCTACTGTATTCTGCGTTACAAAGTTTCGTGCAGCCTTTGTGCGTTACAGTTCAGTCCGGTAAAACTCGAAAAACGCTTGTTCGTGAGAGCAGTTGGAGGAGGCCAGCTTCACGCAGGTGTGCGTCTTAAACTCGAACTGCAATACCTGGCTTTGCTCACGGCGTGCGAATTCAACACCAGTAACGCTGTCCCCACTGGAAAAAGCTTCGAAGAGAAGAAATCCTGATGGGTATTTTTTGGGTGTGTTCCAAGTAACTGCTTCTGTTTCTTTTGAAGGATAACGGTCACGTTCAACATCAATAACAGCATTCCACCCTCGGCTGATGACGAAACACAAGAAGAGCAGAAACCTGATGAGCAGGAGGTAACTTGGTCTTGACGTGCACTTCACCGATGGGTGCACAGAGGGAAGTTAGAACCTTGCCTGGAAGCGTTAAGGGTTTTTTCCCCCCTCTCACTTGATATTTGGGAGCGTTAAGTCACAAAACGCAGATTTTTCTGGGTTGGCTGTCGCTTGGCCGTGACCCTCCTCTCTGCAGCAGAAAGGCAGAGCGGGGTGAGAGGGCTCCACGAGGAGAAATGAGAGGAACTCGGATACCTCTTGCCTTTGCAACCCCCTGCAACAAATGCTGCCTTTTGTACTTGGCTAGCGCAACTCACCGTGTTGGTTGTCAACGAAACGCAAAGCTATTCACATGACTTCACTTGCATGGTTTTGTTGGTCAGAAGCGTCTCACTCCTGTTTAGTAAGACTGTTAGTAAAAATACCGGTAGAAACTGTAACTGAGCAATGTGATTTGAGGCAGATGGCTTCATCTGCAGTGACACTGATGCTGAACGAGACAGGAATGCAGCTGCTCGGTTTGTGGCAGTTAACTTGCGCTTTCTGCATGGTAGCGTTTATTCCAGCGCGTTGCACTCAGCTGGGTGGGACAATACTGGGGACATTTGTACGTTGCTTCCCTTCCCGGGCGCGCCTGTATCCGCTGAGGAGGCGCAGTGCGCTGGATCTGTGCACGTGTACGTGAGTTTGGCAGCCTCTGTGCCCTGCCAAGTTTCTTCCATGAAGGAGGGCAGACACGAGCAGCTCCTGCTGTCAAAACAATGTGAGTCAGGTCCCAGTTCCTCTCACTTCGGGGGGACCCGTCCAGGTGAGCCGCAGGCTCTCTGGGTTGTCAGGGGGTGGCAGATGCTCCCAGCTGCCGTTTTACCCGTGTGCCCAGCCGCAGAGCAGAGGAGGGGCTGCAGGGCCATTGGCGAGGCTGAGGGAGGCTTGGGTTGCCCTGGCCAGGTCAGAGACTCCAGAAGGAGGGTGGCAGGGAACAGCCTGCGCTGGACGGGCTGCGCTGGTGGGCCGTACTGCCATCGCTTTGGCTCCTGTTCAGACTCCAATGCTGATGCAACTTTCCTCCTGTTTAGCCTGATCTTACATCAACTCCAAACTTTGTTGTGGAAGTAATAAAAGATGATACAAAACAGACCCTCGTTCTTGACTGCCATTATCCCGAAGACGAGGTGGGTATCAAACTGGTCGTGTGTCAGCCGTAGCTGTGACTCACTGTGTGTTTCCTGCTTGACTGTAGCGTAATTGTGCCGCTGTTGAATCTAACTGCTCTTCATAGGCTGTTGGTTTCCTGGATCTGCAGAAAATGCATTCTCCTCTTACCCCTCTCTTTTTTTTTAACACACAAAAAAAAAGGCTTTGCGTTTGCAAGAGCACTCTCTGGGGAGGAGATGTTCCATTGCATTCCTCACATCCTGACCTGGCATTTCTGATCGGCTGCTTGTTTATTGAATTACATTAGAGAAGGGAGGCATGGCTGAACTTTAACAGCATGGCAGCTTGAGAGGGGTAAACAAAAACGGCCAAAACAAGATAGATTTAGTACAGTGTGTCAGGAACTTGCAAATCTCATTGTTGTGAGGTGTCACAAAGAGAAGTAGGGATAAAAAAAAAAAGGGGGGGGGGAGAAAATAAAATTGAGAGCTTGGGTGCACACTTGTCTTTGTGGTTTATTTTGTAAACCTTGACAGATCATTTATGCAGCCAGTCCTAGCTGACAAATGTTAGACAGACGTGGGAAGACAGGTTTAGAACCACACAGAAGAGGTTTTTGCATCTTTGTAAAAATCAGGCTGCTGATTTCCATCCGGCTGCTTCTGGCGGCATGAGCTGGCAGAGTGACCTCTGAGGGGGTTTCCTGCGGTCTCGTGCATGTCTGTGCTTGTCTTCACAGGCACACGTTGAGAGGGGAGAGGCACAGCTTTAGCACTGGTCTTGGGGTTTTGCCTGCAGTGTGATATTCCTAGCTTCGGGATGAGATGGCTGAAGGTGCCCGGTAATTAGAGCTAATTGGATGTCTTCCATCTCATTTTCTGTTTCAGGTTGGACATGAGGGAGAGGAAGAAAGTGATATTTTCACAATTCGGGAGGTCAGTTTTCAGCCCACTGGAGAATCGGATTGGAAGGACACCAACTACACCCTCAATACGGATTCCCTTGACTGGGTAAGTGCTGCTACCACGGTCGCAGGCTGCGGGAGGCGCTTCAGCCTGTCTCACCCAGCTGTCCTTTTGCTCCTGAATTATGAATGAGTCCTGTCCCGCACGTCTGAGGCTGGGCGTTGCCCCGCTCTGCCCCAGCTTGTCAGGAGATAGCGGTTCTGCTGCGAAGCGAGGATTGTTACATGGTCCCAGCAGCTGTGCAGTGCTGGCGGCGTTACTGGCAGTCAGAGACAGACACGTTGAAACTTGTTCTGTTCCAGGCTTTATAGGTTGCTTTCCTAGCAGCTATATTACACTTCAGAGATGCTTTGACGCTTGCTCAAACATCTTTTGATCTATGTGCTTAACAATGTAGCTTATCACATACCACGTGTAGATGCCTTTGTTTTCTGGGTTTTCCAGGTATGTTTTTATAGTTGCGACACTAAAAACTAATATGCCCAAGAATCTGGCATCTGCTTACATGTTCTCAATGCCAGGCTTTCAAAAGGTTAAGTCTTAGTTGGAGGCTGTGTATCATAATGATGTGTATCATAATGATTAAAACTTTACTCGGAGCGCGTCTCTCTCTCTGGGAAGCATTCATGTTAGAATTGGTTAGCGTGCTCTAGAACATCCCACACTGGTTTTTTTTCCTCTCTGACTTAAGACAGAAAATTAATTTAAAAATGTGTGTGATTTGTGATCTGTTCAGATTGCAGAAGTCCAAAATTAATCATTTGCTCAGTAATATTGGTCTGTTTAAAAAAAAACCAAACCCAAACCCCAAGAAACGTGTGACAGATACTGGCATTACTGCACTAAGCAGTAATAGTGAATCTGTTCTCCTGAGGAGCGAGGCGGGAACCCACAGCCATTATCATACGCTGGAGTTGCAACAGTTAAGTAGGATTAAAAAGAAGGAGAAAGAAGAGTCGATGATTGTAAAGATTTAGTCTCTCAAACAAATATGTACGTGAGATACCGCCCTTTCCAGACACTGTTAAAGCAATTCACCCCCAAGGCCACATCACTATAGAGGGGGGACAGGCAGAGCTGGGTGTGTGTAATCTTTGACAGACTTCACCTGCTGACTCCTACGGTCAGTTGATCATCTCCAGAGCACGGCCTGTTTGTAACGTTGGGTTTGGGTTTATATGGTCAAGTTTGGATGACCTGTTCCATGGCCCCTTCCCTCCAACTGATAACACCCAGGGCCAGGCCTGCTGGGAAGGGGATGGGGAGCTGCCTGGTCTCCTGCGGGATGCAGGCCACATCTTCCTGGGAGAAAGAAATGCCAGCTGCCATGGCACATTTTAAAAGCAACCCCTCCCCAGGTGCGCTCTGCTAAGGCAGTTTCCTGTTCATTGCTTCCAGGCTCTGTACGATCATTTAATGGATTTCCTGGCCGATCGAGGAGTGGACAACACGTTTGCTGATGAGTTAATAGAGCTCAGCACTGCACTGGAGCACCAGGAGTACATTAAATTCCTTGAAGACCTTAAAAGCTTTGTCAAATGTCAGTAGGTTAGGCTGGGAAGCTTCAAGTGTGGGTATTCCACAGCACTGCTCAGCCAGCAATACCCAAATATATCTTCACAACAGATACAGAGAGTAAGTAACTTTAAATTTGGAAGTGAACATCATGGGAGAATGAGGATTCTCGCTTGTATTTGGGGATTTGTATTTATGTTGCAGCCCAGATCAAGTTCTCTAACGTTGTGGTCCAGAATTGCCTTGCCCTACTTGGTGGTTTTTGTACAATTAAGAATGAATGTGAAGAATAAAATCTGTTCAACATATCACTGAAAACTGGTGGTTTCTCTTCTTCCTGCTGTATCATTGCTGACCAGAAACCTGCCAGAGAAGCGATGCTAGTGTTTGTCTGTGCCCGAGCCAGTTAATGCAGCTGCCCGCAGGGCTGTTGCTGCAGCGATGGCGTGTGCTGGCCCGGAGTTTTCTCCAGGGAGAGCTATTCCAGTACCACCAAGCACGGGGCGTGCCCTTCCGTCAGCATAGTTGCATCTGTAGGAAGAAGTTTGCTGGCCAAGCAGTGCTAATTATGAATGTGAATCTCCTTCTGGAAGTCTTGGCTGGCTGGCTGGGTGTTAGGGAATAGAATTCAGGGTCCTAAACGTTGTGTTTGAGGAGCTGTTTTAAAAAGGGATGTGCTGCCATAACCTATTATATTAGTATTAACGTAGCTGTTCTAGAAAAGTACCGCAGGGAGGCTGTAGCACTTCAGTTCCAGCGGAACGACTGAAAGGCTGTGGATGCTGATGTCAAAGGCCCTGCGGCAGGGCAGCAGCTGCAGCTCATATTAAGTTTAAACAGAAGCCAAAGCTGAAGTCCAGTGTGAGCTGTGAGATCACCGATGCATTCTTAAAGACCACACAAAGGCTGAAATTAAGTAAGTATATTTATTTCAAAACATATACTGTGCCATCAAAAGTGCAGGTCAAGGCAGTACTACTGCCCTTTCAAGTATCTTTTTGACACAGCAGTTACAAGTACATACATAAAAATATGCTCTGGGTGGATTTCTAGCCTTGAAGTCCTTCCAGTAAAAAAGCAGCAGCTGAATCAACTTAGAGGAGAATCGTCCAGGAGTCACAGACCTTTACAAAAGGTAAGTTGAACAGAGAAACGATAGCAATGTATAAAATTAATTATTAATGTTCAAAACGATTTGAAATGCTCTGCTCCTAACACTGTCCTCACCGTGTAGGTACACACGGTGATTTTACCTAAGCAGCAAAGCTAAAAACTTGCTAGCTCTAGCCTGAGCCAAAGGGGCGGTATGTGTTTTCTAAGAGGTATGGGCGAGCCTTTTGAGGAGGCTTAAACTGAAGTAATTTTTAAAACTTTTCTTCATGAACCACTTATCTGAACAGATGCTCCACCACACTTGGCAGTTGCTGGCTAAGGTGTGAGAAAGGTAAGGCACTAAGTTTGACAGGTCCTTGAAAGGTTCCCTAATCCAGCAGTTAAGTTGTGTAATTTGGCTCTTCCTTTTACAGTTACTGGTGGTCAAAAGTAAAACCATTTCCAAGGAAGTTTGTGGAAAAACCGCAACACAAATCAACAGACTTGTGGTTTCTGCCCGTGTAATTGGGAAGCGGATCCCAGCAGAGATCCTTCCCGGGAACTTGACATTTAGACTCACCGGACAGCTCATGAGAAGACTGGCTGCTTCTTCCTCCATTCCACTGGTAACTGTGAACTCTGGGTTGTGAAAGCACCTGTGACTGTGCTCTGTTACAGTGTTTTCTAGAAGTGACCGAAGCTTCCCTTCTGTCATACCCTGGGAAAAATTGGGGTAAAAGAAATCGCACGCTGAACTTGCTGCCTCTTGGCAGCAGCAGACTTAAGATGCCACATTGAACGTGTTACTCACAGCGCAGCTTACCTGCGTGATGATGTATAATCCACACTGGCAAAAAACCAAGTGATTCCTCACAGTCAGGTTATTCCTAGAAGGAGCATACAATGAGCGTCATCACAACCACCAGAACAAAGGTACTTTTTAGCAAAAAACCTCTTAGATTTAGGAGATCATTGCTCAGGTGTTTTCATTTTGTGGCAGTTAAGACTAACAGCAGCCCGTTTGCCCACCGCTTTTGCCTGTTTCTAAGCCCAAACTGCTGTAGGGGAGTGAAGAACCTCATTCCAATGCCAAGGGCTTTCTTACTTTCTACACACTGGGCAGATGACCTTGTCACTGACATCCAAGCCATCAAGCATCGCGTTGAGACATTCTTCGTCGAACTGCAGACTTCGCTCGTACTCTTCTATCATCGACTGTTCTGCAATGACACCGCAAAAATCCCCTCGCGCGTCTGTTAACGAACTGAAGACAAAGCAGCACACCCGAAGCTGCTGGGCAGATGGAGGCTGGGGCAGCCACTAGTTTCTGAACTTTTCTTTCTTTGGATCAGATTTCTACACTTGATGAAATCATTCCTGTTAATCCAGTTTTTCCTACGGCTCAGTCTTTAGCCGGTCTCAAGTGGGTGACTTTCAGCTTTCTAACCAACAATTTAGAAACGTTCTGAATTGATTTATACAGGTTCCTACAGCCCCCAAACACCTCAGTCCTGTTTCTCTGGTCTCCTCTCAGCTTCTCACAGACCTTAAAATGCCACTTAAACTCTTCAAACGGTCAAAAAAGGTCTCAATGCATTAGAGAGGCTACAGAGGTTTCTAAGGAGGCTCTTCCGTATCACGTGGTCTACAAGAACCAAGGAGTGCACCCTCAGCCAGTTTGGATTACTAGAAAGTCAGGAATATTGCAAATCAAATAGGAGTCAGAAAACGGGTAAAGAGATTACCTTGCAAGATCAATTCCTGTTGGATCTCTTCCAGTACTGCTAGCTCATCGGGGTCCTCCAGCATCTGAAAGGTGCATCAGTCAGTAATTGTCCCATTCTGGCTACTTTCTCACTTAACTTCCAGCACCTGACTGAGCTGTCACTGCAACATAAATTCACCCTGCTTATTCTATCTGGCAAATCTCTGTACGTGCAGAAGCACGCACTGTGGAAAGCGGTCTATACTATAGCCACCTGCGCAAAGCCAGCCACAATAGAACACGGCCTGTCCAAGAACCTGCTTTTTAAAACACTAAAGTTTTATTCCCCTTCCCAGGAGCGGTCAGCGACAGACCAGCTCTAAAAAAACACAGATGAGGAAACCACCCTCTGCCACGATTCACGCGCAGTTTGCGAAGGAAACGAGGAAGTTCCCCGCCCGTGGGCCCGAAGGCAAGCGCTTCCACAGCACAACACCCCGCACGCGCCGCGGGAGCAGGAGACCCAGGCGCTCCGAGTTTTGCCAACTGCAGCCGGCGAGAGACCGAAGTCACAGCTGCGGAGAGCTGTACTTGACAGGCCTGCGTTAGGCGGGTGGCGTGTTGACGCAAGGATGCTGGAGAACGCATCAGCCCACGGGCGCCGTACGTACTGACCTGCGCCAGGGCCTCCTTTCCCCTGAGGGACGGCAGGCTCCCCTGCGCGGCCTGCAGCGGGTGCCGGTCCAGCGGCTTCGCCCGGCTGTTCCTCAGCCTCTCCATGCAGCGCTTGGAGGGAGCAGACCACACGGAACCCGTTAGTGCCGCGCTGGGCTGGGAGACGGGGCCCCAGGGCCAGTCGCATCCCATCACCTCCTGCACCAGCAGCGCGCCCACGGCCTGGCCACGCGCTCTCTCCCCGGCCCGGCGGTGCCGGGCCAGCAGCTTCGCCCGGCTGGTCCCTCGCCTCTCCCTGCAGCGCTTGGAGGGAGCAGACCACACGGAACCCGTTAGTGCCGCGCTGGGCTGGGAGACGGGGCCCCAGGGCCAGTCGCATCCCGGAGGGGGGGTCGCACGGGAGCGGGGCGACAACTCCTACCGGGGCTTGGCCTCAACCAGCCCGCGACGGCAGCGCCGGGCCCCGGAAGAG
>NW_008795034.1:4500723-4502181 GCF_000699145.1 Aptenodytes forsteri
CGTCGGCGTAGTTCCCCTCCAGCCGGCTGTCGGTGGGTCTTTCCTCACGTGAAACCCGTCGGCTTGGTGCGGTGCTGTGGCCGGAGGCGAGGTTTTGCCTCATCCTTGCGCCTTGTAGCCGCTGTATAAATCACGGTCCAAAGTGAAGGTAGGGCATGCTTCTGCGAGCGCTTTTGACGGCTTGTGCTTAACTGTAACATTTGTCTTTTCAGACCCTTATCTGCATAAACCCACCCCTTTTTGAGGTTTATCAGACGCTGTTAAGCCCCACGCAGCATCATGTGGCGCTCATCGGTACGAAGGGGCTCATGGTGCTGGAGCTGCCTAAACGCTGGGGGAAGAATTCAGAGTTTGAAGGTGGGAAATCCACGGTGAACTGTAGGTGGGTGAGACCTCAGGCGGTTAATGACATCCTTGTCCTGCCGCCGTTCCTCGACAGCCTCTCCTCCTTTTGGGGCCGAACAGATACGGAAGACGTTGGTTGTATCGGGGTTGTAGGGACAATCACAAATGAAGTTATTTTGGCTCAGGGACTTGCTGGTCGTCAAGTGACCCAAATAAACAACCTTCTAAACTTGTTGCAAGTGCTGAGGAGCAAGGTGCTCCTCTGTAGTAGTCTCTAGCCTTTCTGGGGTCTTTTAGCTGTGGTAGCTAAAAGCACACGTCCAGATGGAAATAACAAAGGGCTTCAAGTTAAAGCTGTCCCTCCAACTTTAAGAATAGTACAGCTAATGGCTTTGAAACCTTTTAATTGGGTTTCTAGCTCCTCTTGCCTCCACTTCCCTTTCGAAGTAACCTCTGTGTTTCTTGTAACAGTGCATACTTCTGCTCTGTATTTCAGCACTATTCCTATTGCGGAAAGGTTCTTCACAAGCTCAACATCTCTGACTTTAAAGCATGCTGCCTGGTACCCCTGCGAGACATTAGAGCCCCATATTGTGCTTTTGACTTCAGATAACACTATAAGGTAAAACCTGTTTGTAGCTGATTATCTAAGTAATTTTGTTGTCATAGCCAGTCTGATTTTTCGCTAGATATATACGTCCTGCCATTCTTACCAGGATTACCAATAAAAAATAGGATGGGAGAAACTTTAGACTGATACCGTTTGATGTTCCTGCGTTAGCAGGGACATGTGCAACACGGTCAGCTGAATGAACACTGCTGCTGTTTCTTTCCTCTAGGTTTTACAGTCTGAAGGTGCCTCAGACACCCATCAAAGTGGTTGCTCTTTCAGACACTGAGGAGGAGACTCTTACAATCAAAAAAGGGTTTGTGTGGCTTCTTGTATTTTGAAATGCTTTTGACAGAATAAGCCCTGTATTCTCAGCTGTGTTTTTAATGAATAAGAAGTGATAAATCTACCTGAAAATCTGATGTGATTTTTTTTTTCCACGGACTTCAGTCCTTGGACTTCTTCCTAGCACAGTAACTGCACTTTTTTTTTTTTTTCTTTTT
>NW_008795034.1:4502339-4525536 GCF_000699145.1 Aptenodytes forsteri
TTTTTTTTTTTTTTCTTTTTTTCCCATCCTTCTAAAAGAAAGTGGTAACAAACTGTACAGTCAAGTGTTTGTCAGAGCAGTTGTTTGAAAAATACACATTGTCTTTAAGATGGGGTTAAGAAGGGCTCTTTGAGTGGGGAATGCAGAAAATAGATCATCTTTTTATTTCCCTCTTAGCCTAGTCGGAAAGGGAAAACTTGGGGGTCTCTCCTAGTCAGGTCACAGACTGAGGCACTACACAGGGAACACCAGTACACCCGCCTCTTTTATCCTGTGAAACTGGGCTGGCTGGCGGGTGTATTGCAGAAATGAGGCGCCGTAAGAAGGATGTTACGTGCATGCTTTTGCTGCTGAAAATAGCGTATGTCGAAGGACTGATGGGACGGGTGTTTAGCAGTAACTTGTCAGCACATACCGATGGACCTAGTTAAACAACACGGGTGTTGTCACAATCGCTGCTGACTTCAGATCTTGTTCTGACTTGTCCCTAGGAGAGCCTACACAGCATCGCTGGGAGAGACTGCGGTGGCGTTTGACTTCGGCCCGCTAGTGCCGGTCCCAAAGAACATTCTTGGACAGCGCGGGAGTGAAGAAGTGTTGGCCTACCCGCTTTACATTTTATATGAAAATGGAGAGACGTTCCTCACATATATCAGCCTGCTACAGAGGTAGGCTTGCATTCATCCTCGGGTTTCGTGGGGCGCTTGTATGTTTGTACAATGTTAGGGTTGGAGAGCAACCTCTCAGTTTGGCTGGGACTCTGTAATGGAGGCTGGGCTGAGTTTTACTGTATTGCAGCCTGTTTTAGCTCTTTGTGGCAGTAGTGATAGACTGAAATCCAAGAATAGTGTGTCATCCTTTTTCATCCAGACGTTAAGGGCGCAGTTTGCACTGCTGAGAATCCACTGTCCATTGTTTACAATCAGAAATTTGAAGTGAAGACACTGGACTGTTAAAAGATCGGTGGGTCTAAGGCTGTTTCCTAGGTGTATTTTGGGGCCTTCAGTTCACAGCGCAGACATTCTTAGCTTTGGGTGAGGCTGAAAGAGCCAGTGGCATCTTAGGAACAGAAATATTTTAAGGTCATAGAGGGTTTGCAGGCATGTTCCATAATGAAAGGTCAAGAATACGAATCAAGAATATAAACACAATACAAGAAAAAATAACTTCAGAAAACTGGGAAGATGGTGGAAAACTTACGAGTTAGATCTAGTATAACTGCGTATTGAAACGTGTGGTATTTAGGTTAGAAACAGCGCTGTTTGCATGAGAAATGATGCAGCTTTGAGCAGATCCTGTCTGTAGGCAATGAAATAGGCTTAGTCCTTCAAAAGTTCTACCTAGAGAAATGCCAGGCCACAAAATGCTGCTTGTAAAGTGCTTTATTAAGCAAGAAAACAATTAAGTGATAAAGATAATTAGTTTGAGCTTTCTGTGAGTACTTTGTGTTCTTGTATGAAAACGTTTCCTCTTGAATTGGTTGAAATGTAGCTTGGTTGCTTTCAAAGCATAAAACCTTATTACTGAGCTCCAATTTCTTTTGTGAGATCTCCACCAAGTAGGTGTTAGTGCAGAGACTTAATCTGCAGAAGTCTGGGTTGCTACTATCTAATGGAAATTAAACAGAACTCCAAACCATCGGGTTTTGGGTGGGTGTTTTTAGCCATCTTTATTTTGTAGTTATTGTCCAACAAACTCCCGCTGGCAGCCGCGGGGAACGCTCCTTCCACACCTTGCGTTGTGAACACATCTGCTTTATTCCAGCACTGGAAACCTTGGCAAGCTGCTTGGCCCTCTGCCCATGCACCCTGCTGCGGAAGACAACTACGGCTATGATGCCTGTGCTGTCCTTTGCCTGCCTTGTGTTCCAAACATCCTGGTGATTGCCACCGAGTCGGGAATGCTTTATCACTGCGTGGTACTGGATGGGGAAGAGGATGATGAGCAGGTACCTCGTCTTGGTTTTTTTTCTATAAGTGTTTTTGTTTCTTTGGTCGAAGTTCCTGGCTGCGAGATGGCAGGATGCCCGGAAGTGAATGCCGAGTGCCAAAGCTGCATTCTTTTATAATGAGGCAGCGAGTCTTCCTTCTATTCCAGCCAGTCCCTGTGATTCTCTGGTGATTTTGTTTTACATGTCAGTTCTGTGTATCCTGCAGGTATATCAGTTTTTGACCAAACTTACTATGAACTATTTTAAAGAGGATCTTCCAAGAAGAAACCGTGTTTCTGAGAGAAACTTATTTTTAAGTAAAAAAATAAAGAGACTTGAACTACTTCCCCTAATGGTTAATACTCTTGCCTATGTTATGTAACTCTTTCTTGACGTTGTTTGTGTTGGCATGTCTATTTAAATGATGTCTGACAGAAGAATTCAATGCTCTTTACAGTCAGAAAAGTCATGGGACCCAAGATCTGATCTTATTCCTTCCCTGTATGTGTTTGAATGTGTTGAGCTGGAACTTGCACTGAAACTGGCATCAGGAGATGAAGAAGAGCCTTTGGAGTCTGATTTCTCTTGCCCAATCAAATTGCATCGAGGTAGGGCTGTCATTCAAGTTGTTGGCCTTTACTTGCTTTACCTCACGAATTTAGGATTGAGCTATTTACAAATTTTCATTGGCGTCAAAGAGCGGTATCAGAATAAGGATTTGCCTGATGTCTTCAATAAAGCTGTGGAAAGAGCAAGCCTGGGCGGTGCTTTAGTGTTTACTCGAGAGCAGGTTATGTGTGGTCACGTAACACTAAATTCTTTCAGCTGTGGAAAGTTGTTGCATCTGTGATGACCAACGTATGTAAGCAAGTGCTGTGGGGATGGTCATCCTGAAGGAAGAACTGGTATCTGCTTATTAGAGTATCCGATGTAGTTGTGGGGCAGGAGGTTGGGTAGGACAAAGTGTTTGGGTCTTTCTGAACAAGAAGCTTGTCAGAATGCTGCTCTGCTGGCTTTAACTGATCTTCCCTTTAAAATCTAGTGGATTGATACAGATGTGGTGTGATAGGAGTAGTTCAAAACAATTCATCAGGTATTTCAAGCGTAATTAAAGTTTATGCAGAACTCTAATAACGTGGCTAACGCACCTGACTCAATTTTTGGATGGGGATGCGTTAGTACTTGCAACAAGATGTTAATGCCGAGTGGACAATAAGTTGATACACGTTCAACAGTGCAGGTTTGAAGGATGAGTTTTTCTCAGTTCGGTGCCTTCTCCTACAGTTGCTGTTTAAATTTCAGATCCGAAATGTCCCTCTCGATACCACTGCACACACGAAGCTGGTGTCCATAGCGTGGGGTTGACGTGGATCAATAAACTGCACAAATTCCTTGGTTCGGGTGAGTGGCGAGACTCTGTTGCATGTAGAGGGAAGAGATTACTATCTGAACACCTACATTTTGCTAGTAACAAGTTGGTGGATGTGAGCAATACTGAGAATCCCTTACCCTGCAAAGTGAATCTCATGCATTGTGACCAATCTCTTTGTAGATGAAGAAGACAAAGACAGTTTACAAGAGTTGGGAGCAGAACAGAAGTGCTTTGTTGAACATATTCTTTGTACAAAACCATTGCCATGCAGGTAAAAACCAAACCCTTTCTATTGCTTCCGAATCAGTGAGTTGCTATGGAAAATATTTATGATTTGCCCTCCTTTGCTGCCTTCTTGCCATTAAAAATAATGAAGTCGGCTCAACAGAATTCAAACAATACAAATAAGCAAGTATGCATCAGGATTCTTAATGCACAGTTAGTTAGGGAAGTAAGCTAAATTTCTGTGTTACTGTCTGAAAATCATCACAAGAACCAGCAGAAATTTTCACTTCCATTTACCGGACCCAGGACAGCTCTGAGGCTTGATTTGGCTAAGAGACTTGAATGCCGACATGTTCCTCTTACCCATTTGTTAAAGATCAAACAATAAAGAACATCTGATTTTCTGGGGGCTCCTGAGGTACCCTCGTCAGGGTTAAGAGGCATCATTTTTCTGGGCTATGTAATATTTATCTGTCTGCTTTATTTTCTCACTTTTATAAGGCCTAATAATTTCTATCGAATGCTATGTATTAAACATAATGAAAATACAAAAAGAAAAAGTTAATTAATAGGTGTTAGTCATCCAAGCTAGCACGGATGGTGACTCTCCGATGGTGTTCGTAGTTACCTGGGGAGAGGGCATTTGGACCACCTTTTTGGTCCGCAGAGGACCCGTGTTGTCTCCTGAGGAAGTCTGTGCCTTGCCCTAGAAGCGGGTAACGTTTCCTGGGTCGCAGCAGAGTTTTGCTCCTGTTCCACAGTTAAGTTATACAAATGCTCCCTCTCCCAGGATGGATGCGTTTGTCCTCGTACATCTGACTGCCAGTCAGACTGTGTGGTGTGAGAAGAATTATTTTGCAGGACTCATTCCAGGGAGTGGTTCTTGGCTTAGTGAAGGGTGTCCGGCTTAGGCCGATTGCTGTAGCCAGAGCTTTTCCCAAAGAGTGAACTTGCACAACAACTTCAGGAACAAAGAACTTTTCTGATCGGGTAATTCTTGTGTTTTCTTCCCTTCAGGCAACCTGCTCCGATTAGAGGATTTTGGATCGTTTCTGACATCCTGGGGCCCACAATGATCTGCATCACAAACACCTATGAGTGTATTACAAGGCCTCTCTTGTACGTGGCTCTTAATTGGTTTGAAATCCGTGACTTGCATGAAAAGGATCTCAGGATATTATTTATTATTATTCTTCTTTTGATGCTTTCACCCCAGACTTCTGCACCTCTTGTGACATGCGATGAAGTTTGCCTTCTGGCTGAGCACTTAAGCGTTATTATAGTAGTTACTTACTACTGATAAGGTGTTTGTAGGGGATGTAATTAATCTATATCACTTTTAATGAGTATTAGGACAAGAGTTGCATCAAAAGGTTCTTGACATTATTGTTGTTTTTTGTTCTTCATTTTTATAATGAGGGAATCTGCAAATCAGAAATTTGTTTGCAGACAGTAGTACAGAGATGCTTAATGGGCACCAAGGTTATGTTTGCATGAAAGGGGGGGGGGGGGGGAGGGAGTGGATTCCTAAATTGCTTTAGGCTGCTTTGAAAAGCAGGTCATTCTGCCATTTGAGTGCTTGCTTGCCTTGTTACCGAACCTTCTTCTCCTTAAGTGAAAGGATATTTATGATTCTCGCTAGTTTCAGCTGTGGCCAAACAGAAAGATGTGGGGATGTGAGCTCCACCAACCTTGTCTAGAGCTGGCTTTACCACATAATTGAAGTATTTTTTCTTGGAACACTTCTGACTTACTGCTGTAATACATTAATTCCACACTTTGTTTTAACTGCCATTTGAACTCTGGTGTAGTTTAAATTTTCCTGGTTTAAACTGTGTTCTCCAATTTGATGTTCTTTGGTAGAAGTACAGTCCATCCTGCATCCCCGCCCCTGCTGTGTACCAGGGAAGACAAAGATGTTGCCGTTTCCCCTCTGCGCATCCTGGCTGAGTCACAGCATTCATTCGAGAAACACATCCGAAGCATCCTGCAGCGCAGTTCTGCCAATCCCTTGCTTCTGAAGTAAGTAAATACGTTTTCCCATGGGACCTGAAGAGGGAAGACTCTCAGCAATACTGTGTGCGTTCATCAGCTCCTGACTGAACAGCACATTAGCTTGAAGGTAGCAATAATGGGGGCGCAGCTCCTGCAGCCCACTTGTGCCTCTCTGTCCGTACAGGGATGGCATCAGATCAAGTAACGACGTAGGTTGGGAGGGGGGTCATCTGGCTCCAGTCCCCTGCTCAAAGCAGGGCTGACTGCAGCTGATTAGGTTGCTCATCGCTTGTCCCATTGGGTTTTGAGTATCTTAAGATACCTTGGGATTTCCTCATGTAAGAAGAATGATTTGTAGCAAAGGGATTTAATTATAGTCCCTCACTTCCATAACTGAGGCCCCCAGAGCCCTTACCATAAATACTGTAAGTGGTTCAGCCTTTCAAAGGAACATGTTAGAGTACGACTGCAAAAACCTGTCCCATACATTCTGAAGGTCTGCTGATAAAGATGCTGCTCCTCCCCCTGAAGAATGCCTTCAGCTTCTTAGCAGAGCCACACAAGTGTTCAGAGAGGAATATATACTGAAACAAGATCTGGCAAAAGAGGAAATTCAGCAAAGGTAAGAAAAAAACCCTCATAAATAACTGCTGTACAGTGTCTCTGAAGCAACATCCCTAAGTACCAAGCAGTCCTCTGCGGGACTAACCCTTGTAAATGAGTAAAATGTCCTCACGTAAGACTAGAGTAGCAGAACTGAAAACTGAGTTACCAGGGAAAGCAGGGGCGAGTGTAATACTTGATCTCTGGAGTGGCTCACAGGGGGGAAAAAAAAGTCCACACACACACACACAAAAAATAGTTCTCTCTTGCTGTTGTCAGTCTGCCTGTGCCTGCGGGTGGCAGGAAATCCTTTGACCTCAGCAATAATCCTGACAAAGCTGCTAAAAGGAAAATTGCATTAAATATGTCTCTTGCTTCTTCAAATCATAGTTATTTATATTCTAAAGTTAGGACAAAGTGGCAGAGTTTGTTCTCATCACTGGCCATTTTTCAGTGTCTGTAGTTCTTCATACTCCCAGGAGCATTAATCACGTCTGTCGTTATCTTCTGTGTGGCCTAAATCCTGATTCAACTGGATTGCTGTTGGGGGGGGTTTGATTTTATGTATGCGTTTACTTTAAGAGTGAAGCTGCTGTGGGGACAGAAGAAGAAACAACTGGAAGATCTTAATTACTGTCGAGAGGAAAGGTGAGTATAATCTATCTGCTTTCATCAAGTCAAACCTCAGGAATGACGGACCTTTGTACAAAAAGTACTTTATGCAGGGTCCTGTGTGAAACAAGTGAGAAGTGAATCCATTTCCAGCTATAATGAAGCACGTAGGTTCACTCCCTGCTCCAGCCTGCTTTTTCAGGCTCCTTGTCCCGTTTCCACATACAGACCGTCTTGCATGTAAATCTAAAGTAAATAAACATTTCTCACTTTCATAAAGGAAAAGTTTGCGGGAAATGGCTGAGCGCTTGGCTGACAAGTATGAGGAAGCCAAAGAGAAGCAAGAAGATATTATGAACAGGTGAGTGCAAACTGCGCGCCGTTTCGTCACAGAGGAGTGGCTGTTGTATCGAAGTTTGCGAGTGTGGTGGAACAGAGTGGGCAGGAAGCGCCACCCTGGTTTGTTAGAAGACCGGGCTTCTGAAATTCTCTTTGTTGGGGCTCAGTGGCGGTTTGTCAGTACTACTTCAGGTCCAGGCTGAGTCAGCTTGCTGTTCGGAAATACTGTGTGAGACCAGCGGAAAGAGGGGAGTAAAGTCTTGAGCCCCTAAGACTTAGGAAGAGTGACAGAAGTGCAAGACTGTTGGTGTCTTGGCATAACTGGTCTAGTCGATGAGTTAATTCAGCAACATTTCTTGCTTTGTACATGAAGGATGAAGAAAGTACTTCGGAGTTTCCACTCTCAGCTTCCTGTTCTATCGGACAGTGAAAAAGATATGAAGAAAGAATTGCAGACAATACATGACCAGCTGCAGCACTTGAGCAATGCTATCAGACAGGTGAGAGAAGGAATTATCTGGCTGGTAGGTTACTGACAACATCTCACTCACACCTAATGACAGTGCCGATAAAATACTGTCCTTCCAACAGAGCAACTTCGAACTTTTGTTAAATTAGCAACAACATACTAAAATATCTTCTGGTCCTGGTTAGTCATATAGACAGAACCTCTGCAGCTCAGTATGAACCCTAAGAAAGTCTACACACCTTCCTCAGTCTTAGCGCTAGCTTTCTCTTCTCTTCGTGGGAGGAAGTCTGCGAAAGCAAGCAGATCTTAACCCAAAAAGAATTGGAATGTATCGCAGCGTGACGCACCAGTTTGTAACTATAACAAGCGTTCGCTCTGGCAGGCAGTACCAACGCTGACTGGGGTCGTCTTTTTGTACATGACTTCTAGGTTAAAATGAAAAAGGAATACCAGCAGAAAAAGATGGAAAAGGGTACCAGCCCCCGAAAACCCAGCATCACCCTCAGTGCCTACCAGAGCAAGTGCATCCAAGCCGTCCTGAAAGAAGAGTAAGTTAAAGCTTGGATCCTCCTGTAGAATTCAAGCCCTGGCATTTAGATAAGCGATTCTGTTCACGTTTCTAGGGTACGATTTAACCTCTGTGCTGCATGAGGGGCTGACTGATGCACCAGCTGGAGCTCGTTGAGATGGTCTGAAGCATAAAGCGTGCCAGCTTGTGACAGCAGCACCGGCCATCTCATGCTACTATTAAAGCAGATTTAGTTTAAGTCTCCTTTTTGCCCAAGGATCTTTTGGCAGTCTGTATCCAGCCTGTCAGTAACAAAATGACTTGCAACCGTGCTCCCATCCTCTGCTTCTACCATATGAAGGATTTTCCTTCCTGATTAGTCTCAAGCAAAAATGACTTGCAGGCTTTTGACTTTGAATTTGTTTTTCTTGAAGGGGAGAACACATACGGGAAATGGTAAAACAGATCAATGACATCAGAAGCCACGTGAACTTCTAACATGTCCACGACGAGGAACCCACACCAAAAGGCTGGATGAGCTTTAATTTTCCCTGGTATTTCCCCTTGTATATTTAACATTTGTATGTTGAACAATATGCCTTTTACTTACTATTTTGTAAAGATGGACTGTGAAATAAAGTACTTTTGATAAGACTCTTTACATGGTGTGGGTTTTTTTGCTTTTCTGCTGGGAAGGAGACCGTGCAGCGGGTGTTTTAAACCGTAAGTGTGTTCTAGCGTAATACTTACAGCTAGCTCAGTAGTGGGGGAAGGTTTTGCTACTTCCTTCAGAAAACTGCCTGGGGTTACTCTGGGAGGCGACTTCTACCCTTGGTCCGCGGCATGGTTACTGCGGGGGAGGCCTGTGGCAAGAAGGCAGAGTAGAAAGACCAGAGAAGCGCACACACTTCAGCAGCTTTTTCTCTTTTTTAATTTGAAACACTTTCTTCATAAAGGACACACCTTCAGTACAGTTAACAAATGGTTACACTTGAATCCTGTAGACAGCAGAATTCTACATCCACAATTGCACGGGACACCAATGGCTTGGTTCACTGGAATGCAGTATTAACTTCCAAACACTCAGTTTGCCTTTATCAAAAGATGGCTCTGGAGTCCGTCTTGACATTAAAAGGCCAATTATTTATCTGCTGTAGACAAACTTCAGCAGACAATAAATAACACTTGTCCCCTCCCCCCACCCCTTAGAAAAGGTGACCTGGTCAAGCTCAGTTTTGAAAAGTAGTACTGCACTGCTACAAAAGTGGCACAGTAAGAGGTGCCAAAGTAAAGCTGTAAGGGAAGGAGGGCTGTTATTACCTGTTAGGTAACAAGGTTACCAGACATGCTGCAAGAACACTTCTTTTTGTACAGATTAAGACTATACAAGTATAGGAATGCATACAAAACTTGATCTCGTCCCTTTTACAGCCTACATGAACAGAATCCCGTTTTCTAATCCACTCACCCTCTGTATCCTAGCTGACCTGTCCGGTTAGAAGTAGTGCCTGTTAAGAAGCTTACTAAGCAAGGAGAACCTACCACCTGACACAAATCAAGCTCCAGCACACCAAGAACTGGAGGGAAGAGCATTTGTTTTCTGATGTTTTATGAGCGGTACCACCATAATCCATCCAGTGAATATCTCTAACAAGAGCTTCTACTACACTTAATTTACAGTCTTTTAAATTTGCTCTGCAAATTTGGCACACGCTGTTTTGTTTTGTTTTTAAAGGGCCCTTTAAGTTTCTTAAGTTTGAGTTCAGCAGAAGCTTGAGTTGAGTTAACTACTTCTGAAGCTGTGCTTTCCCTCCCCAGGAGGGACAGCCGCTCTGGGTTAGCAGGACAGCTGTTTGTAGCGAGCACATCTCCCACCACTTCTGTGAACAGTCAGGTGTCTAATTTAAAAAAGAAATTTGCACTGGTTGGTAGAAAAAGGTCACTCATGTTTTAACTCTGAAATGGTCACAGCTAGTACTTATCAACAGGCGTAAAGGTGTTGGGGTGCATGATGGAATAAGGTGGCAAAAAGGAAAACAACCATACAGTAATCGTACGCCCTTCCTCTCCAAACCAAAAGGAAGTTCCTTCACCGACTCGCGCGGTGCCTGGTTTAAAAGCAAGGAAGACAGTAGTCAGCACCAGCCCTTTCAGGTGAGTTCTCATCTCGGTCCCGCTCATGCCCTACCGCGTATGCCTCCAGCCTCCTCTAACTAGACCCAACATGCCATCGCTGTCCACTGAGAAAAATACACAAGCATGCATACGAACACACACACACACATGCAAAACTCCATTCTGCAACTGTTACGTTTGCTACCCTGTCTATCTAACGATCACAAACCGATTGCCCACTCACCTGCCTTCCCTTATGGACTGCAGAAAGGCACCCTGCAGCCATCATCTGCAATCTGACAACACCACACCTATACAAAGCCGTGTCAACAACTTGTAAAAATACACTAAGGAAAAGCCACACCAGCCCTGTACTATTTGAAACAATCGAAAATGGTCAGCTACAGCCGCGGTTGTTTAGAGGAGACGGGAAGGTAGGGCTGCTGAGAACGGGCACTGACACAGGGACCAGAAAGGGATGCTGAAAGGCCGTTAACAGCTGCTTTCCTCGCTCTCTCGCGCTAGGAGGACAGTCCAGAAACTCAACCAAAAATTCTTTTTCTGCATAGGTCCTTAGGTGCATTTCCTCACGTGTTCAGCTTGCTGAAGAGATGTACAGGATTTGTTGTAGTTTTGCCATACAACAACAGGCTTCCTTAAACACTGCTGCACAGGTTACGTATCAGTAACCAGCTAAGAGTTACTTTTTGGGAAGGAAGGGAACATAGGAAAAAGCTTTTCATTCTGCAGCTCCTATTAAAGGCCTATTTTTTTTTTCTCCAAAAAGTTTATTCAACAGAATAGGACCCTAACCATTGGAAAACTGGATGCAAAACATCTGGTATTGGATTTATGCATCAGGAGGCAGCTGCTGTCACCTCACAGTTCAGCAAATAGTAAAAAAGGTTAAAAACCCCCAAATCTGGTAATAGCCAATTAATAAAGAACCTAAGCCACACTGCAATTTCACTTTTAAGTGAAATTAAGTGTCATCTGAAAGATGAAAACTCTGCCATCTATTAGTCTAGTCATTACTAAGGTAGGAAAAATGGCTTTTGGGTGTCAGGATTATGAAAGGAATTAATTGCTAGGGTGAATTCTTGCAATGAGTGACAAGGAATTGAGCTTGTATGCTTCTTTTTGGCTGTTTTTAAGGCATTCCTCTTCAAAACCACCGGTTCTAACTTTATGTTAGTAGCAGGATATAGACTGCTAAAAATAGGATTTAAGCACTTAAAATGTAGTCATGTGCATTACAGTTTGGAGCATTTTCTGTCACTTCTGGTTTTCTTCATCACCTTCAGATCTATGGTCAAGTACGTAAAGAAAAACCAATAAGCAATGGAGGAAAGTCTAAGTTATAAATTTTGGACAGTAATGATCTGCTCCTTCAGCCTCCTTTCTTTTAATTGAGTTGTAAGTAGGGGCCAGTTCAAGAACTCAATTTGCACCACCAGTATTATCAACCCCTGCAACCGTACATGAAACCCTTGCTATCCACCTGCGTGCGTGAAACTCCAACAAAAGGAGAAAAAGGAGGAGGAACGGTCATGTTACCGCCATACATTTATAGAACAAGAAACTCAAACCTAGCACCTGATTGATGACAAGAATTTCTTGCCTCTGCTGACACGTTACATAGTGTAACTTAAATGCACAGTTACAGAAATATGGGACAGCGTAGGAGTCAACTCTGAGCAATACCATGATACCATACTTTAAAGTAAGAGATGCACTGTACCTTTCAAACTTGAACCAGCAGAATAATGCAGCTCCAGCGCATTTGTGCTCTGTGATTGAGAGTGCAATCACTGTTTTCCATACTAGTACGCTGACCCAGAAGAGGTGGGTCAAGCTGACTGCTTCATTCAGCACCTTACCTTGACACTTTCCAGTGAAAGCTAGTAACTTTACCTCTGGTGCCATCCACCGGAGCAAAGCAGACCTGCATAAACCCCATGCCAATGCTCAGACAACGCATAGGATTTATACTAGGTTTTTTTGGTTGGTTGGTTTGGTTGGGTTTTTTTTGTTGTTGGGTTGTTGGTTTGTTTTTTTTTTACAGAGAAGGGATTACAGGTACTGCTCAGCTTTAGAGATGAGAAAGAACCAGTTGTAGTTCCATATTCTAAATTACATTTGTGAAAAGAGATTACAAAACAGTGCATTTCTTTGTGCTTTTCCTTAAGTATCAGAATTCAACGGAAAAATTTCAAGGAGCTAAATTCTCAGTACGTTTTTCATTTTTTTTTTGGATTAGCATTTATCTGTTCAGGAAACACACAGCTCACTCATGTCCACCACATTTCAGCAGCATTCAGATTCTTCAACACAAAGTCAATGGTGTAAAAAAAAAAAAAAAAAAAAAAAAAAGTACTGAGTTATGAAATAAGATCAATATCCAGTGTCCTGCTAATAAAGTCATATTTTAATATAAAATATTCATACAGCATACTCTACACCTCATTCTCTCTGCTAGCTGAATACTGTTACTGACTATTCAAACAGAAAAACTTCAACCACTTTGCTCTTCAATGTTTTGGAGGGACAATATGGTTTCCAGCAGCTACTTTGATCACAGTAGTGGGGGGAAAGGAAAGAGGGAAGGACAGGGGGTAAATGTTCCAAAACTCTATATTAGGTTACGAAGTCGGCTGAAAGAGGGGAAGTTTTTCAGAATGTAAGGACTGATCCCACTCAGTGGAACATGAAACACCGCACTCATTAGTGTTTCCATTAGAAAGTTCTCCTTCCTACACTGCAAGTCACCCTTGTGCTCTCTTCCTGCCCAATACGAAACCTTTTTCCCCTCTAGAAACAAAACTTAGTCATTGCTCCCCTCTGTTGTCTTCTGCTCTTTCAGTTAGAATTAAATAATAATTAATGTTGCTATAAAGATGAGTTAAAAACCCCAAATGCAGCCTTGGAGCCCGCTCATCAGGGTGTCATGTTTCAGGAAGCTGATTAATGTCCGTCAGTTTTGTGTCATTCAGGATTGCACGGATTCTCTCCAGGGAATCTGCCTGCCGGATCCGCTCCAGCTGCACCTACAGAAAACCAACAGACGCAGTTGAGCTAGTAAAACGTGCTGGTGCAAGACCATAGACCCACAACCAGAACTGAGCCAACAGGCCACGTTAGCAACCCCTAGTACCTGTGCAAGCAGAAGAGATACCAAATTATCATTGGCTGAAAAAGGCAAGGTGTGAAGGGGCACAAGCTTAATTTAGAACCAAGAATGGCGGGGGAAGGAAGACATAAGGCAGTTGTGTTTTTAAAATAAAAAGCCACTTTCTGCAGGGTTCAAGTAAGCCTTCATCGTCACTCTATGTTTTGCCTAACAGTCACTGACATCATACTGGCCAGGCAAACTGGAAGAGATGAGCAAAGCAATGTAAACTTTCACAGAAAGACTGTAAGGAAGTAGAGACCTGCCTAACATATGCCTTCAAGCCTCCCAAGATCAAAGCTAAAATGCTCTTGGAGGAAATGTCCCATTTCCAAGCTCACTCCTGTTACTCGCTTTTCTGATAATCTATCTTAAGCTATTTCTTATATACTGAAAAAGTGCCCGGCAGAACTGTGTTGAAATGAACGCGAAGAGATCACCTTTATTTTATTTATTTTATTTATTTATTTTTTTACATTCAGACTTTCACGTTCTTTGTATTAGGATCTGGGCTTTCAGTTGTAAATTCCCAACTAGTGGTTAATTGATTTTTAGCCCTTCCTCTCCATTGCCGATACCTAGCTTGGCCAGTGGACACCTCACGCAACAGTGAGTGAGTCATACTCGCCCAGGCTCTCCACTGACAAGGTCAGGGAAGGACATAACCCTGTCTGACTGTCAAGAAACCAAAATCCTCATTCGATGGTAATCTTCTCGTGTTACGCAGCAGATCTTGTACTATGCACAGTGGAGATGGCACAAACCACTGTTTAAACTGAAAGCACTAACTGCTGAGAAACTAACGTGTAAGAACCGCTTAGGGGCAGAAAGAAAACACAAAATACAGAGCTACAACACTCTTACCAAGCTCAGTACTGAAGGCCTACCTGCAAGTTTTGGAAGAGTGTGCCACACATCTTCCAAGTGGGGTGTATGTTTTTGCTCTAAGAACTGCATAAACCAGTGCATGCAGTACTTAAAAAAAAAAAAAAGAGGATGATGACAAGCAAGAAGCAACTTCACTAGCCAGGACAATTCAATAGTCTCCTTTGTCCTACCTACTCCTCCAGAAACAGCCAGAACAAAAGAGGACAGTTCACTATTGTCCATCCAGCTAAACTCTGTCTAGGCAAGTCTCCTATACTCCTGGTTTAGTTTTCCAAATAAACCTGAACACTTGACTCAAAAAATTTGTATTTTTAATTCTGCTGAATTTCACCAAGCAGACTGGCTAAGAACTCAAAGGAGACAGTGCTGAAATTCAGTACCTCCTTTGTGAGCAAGATTTCTAGTAAGCTGGAATGTGAGGGGGGGTACAAATTCTAAAAACACGGACACTGAAGGTGAGACCAATCTAGCCCAATCTAGACAGCCAGCCACCCTGCAAACACAAAAACTGCAGGTCCCTTCACGCTCTCTACAGTTAACAGAAAGACAGAGAGATCAGCCTGACAAACTAGAATTAGCCTTGATGAACACCCCTGCCAAAACTCCTTCCTTCAGCCACCTCTCGGTATCTCATCGCCAACCACAGGTTCTACTCTTTGGAGGAAATACAAGGATAGCAACAGTGACAATAGCAAGGATAAGACTCTTAGATAGTATAAATAGAAAGCAGTAAATATAACATGATATGAATATATGAAATGGTTCTTCAAACAGTACAAGTTCCTTACTTTGTCCTCAAATATTTGCACCCTAATGATTTGCTATGAAAAGTACTGGAAAAACATCAGGCGATGGACAGTGAAATGCTAGGGTCTAAAGGTGCCATCATTTACGGCTCTCTACAGTTCTTTTTAGTACAATAGTTGTCTATCTTTGCTGCTGAGAATCGGTTGGAATCAAGTAATCAGAATAAAATCCCCAATAGGCTTTAATACTAATATTATACTAGGAATACTTGATCAGTTTATTATACTAAGAACTTTTAAAATAGTTCCTAAATACCAACATAAGAAAATTTACAACTGCTACTTCTTATTTTACACAGCTCTGGAGAAGTAAAGAAACAAAAGTAGCACCTTACAAACTGATTGCACTTCCCTTACCTGAAGCGTCTGAGAAAGCTTTACAAAATCTCTCTGCACTTGCTCACTGACATCTAATTCAGTCTGCAACCGCTGAGCTTTATTCTTCTCTTCAAATACCAGCTGTTCAAGGTTTGCCTGAAGAGAAAGAGATTCTTTATGCTATGCTTAAACTGAATAAAAAAGGAGAAGCTTATATAAACTGGTTAAAGCACAGTACTAGAGCAAAGCAGCATGATTATTCTCAGAGTCCTGGCAGGAAATTAAACCAATCGCTCTTCCTACACCTCGATTTTCCTAATTGCAAAATCAGCGGGTAAGACCCATCAGACAAAGATCCTCATTAGATTGGTTAAAGCATGAAAAGGCCCCATGTCTTTTAACAGCACTATGTCCAAGGATCTCAAAATAAAAAAGCAGATTTCTGAGTTTTAATGGAACACGAGCATAGATGAAGGGCAGTAATCTGCTGGTGAAAAGATAACTATCTTGCTGTCTTGAGTTTTATTCAGAAAAGTCTTTGGGGGGGGGGCGGGGGGGGGGAAGAGAGAAATCAGATCACAATTAATTAATCTGACTGCCAAAGTAGGGCTCCTTCTTACAGTAACAACAAAACAACATTTATTCAGAAGTATCAAAGCATTCAAACCAAGGTTTGGTTAGTCAGGAAGCTTTCTATATGCAGAAATGTTATTGAAGCCTAACTTTGGAAGACAACCCAAAAGAGATACTCAAGTCAGCAGCAATTCAAATCCACTGCCTTACAAATCCAAGTGCAAAGTGATTGGGATGAGGATTTAAACAGCATCCAACAGACACTATTTCACTGCCAGAATCTTATCACCATTCAAAAGCTTTCTTTTTCATTCTCGTGTAGTGATACATCTTCTGACAGTTTGATCATCATAGAAGATGCATATATACTTCATACCCAGACATCATAGCTACCTTTGCTGCTGTCTCCTTCTTCAACTGTTCTTCTAGAGTGTTTTTTGTTTCCTGCAGACTCTCCAGCTGCTGCAGGTTTTCCTGAGAAGAACTTTCCAACTATATTATAATAATAAAAGAAGTATTAACTAAAATTCCTAGCATTTCAACTTCTCACAGTCTCTCCATACAGCCAGCATAGCCTAAGTGTCTTTCCCAGGACTCAGAAATACACCTCCTCTATAATAATCTCTCCTAGGGACACAGAAAACACCTAAATAACATCTCTTTCTCTCCATTTATTTCATTTCGGAGCTGGAGAGAAACGGCCAAACCTGACATTTAGGTTATTATCAGGTAGCCTAATATTAGTTAGGAATTAGTTAATCCAATATTTAGGTTACAGCTTAATAAACAGACAAAACACCTTTTAAGGAACAGAACTATGAACATGTCCCAGTCCTACACTGGCATCAATACAGCTATTCTGTCCTTCAAAGTTCCGGGCATGACCTTCTGTGTTCCCTCTGAAATGGTCACAGAAGCCACACAGGTGCAGTTACCACACAGGTGCATCTACATTCTTGATATCAAGAGTTGCAATAGACGGAGAGTATCCAGTTTAGTGTCGGTGCCTTCAGCAAGAAAATTTGTGCAAATGCATAGGCTGGAGTTCGTTCTTACAGAAAGGAAAGGTTATCTACACAAATAACCCAGCCCTCCAGCATCCCACAAGCACGTTGAGATGAAGGAACAATAATGTTACATGTTTCAGAATTCTCTCCTTAGTTCAGCTCTCTTTCCCTCCCAATACTGGGCATACTAAACATCATACAAGAATATATCTAAAGTGTTACTGACACCTCAAAGGCAGATAGGAAAAGTAGTTCATCTTCTCTGATATGAAGAGGTTGATGTCAAAGACAGCAACACAGTGTCACTGATAGAACTAGCAGAAAAAAAATAATCCAATTATCTTTGTTTAAAAAAAAACAAAACCAAAAATCCCACAGTGAAAGGGCTCCTTACCTGTTCCTTTTCCACTTTTATTCTTTCCAGTTCAGCTTTTAAACTGGAAATGGAAGCTGAAAAACAAGAATATTAAAGCTTAAACGCAAGAAAAACACAGGAAACTGGACATACCCTGTTTACTTCTGTTAATATTTAAAGGAGAATTAAGCACGTGCTACATTAAAGGCACCTCAAAGGTAAACAAATAATTGTGCTTTTGTTTTCAGCTGCACAGCTTTGGTGTATCTGCTATCAAAAATGGACAGTATTTAAAATTCAGATAAGTCTACTTATCACAAAATCCAGTCTTCACTTATTTTACTAATTTCTAATATTACTATTTTGAGACTGTTTTACCCCTGCTCACCTATTTCCTCTTTGCAATTCTCTATTTCCAGCTGTAGAGTTTCTTCTATATTTTCTTTCAAATATTGTTCAGCTTGAATCTGTTCTTTTAAGAATAAAATCTCAGCCTTAAGTTTCTCCTCAAGGTGATCTGCTGCTGTCCGCACGCTAATTATGTCTTCACGATATTTTAAAATCAGCTCACGGAGCTCCTGAATCAATGATCAGCAAAAAGATTTGTATTATGATCTTCAGATACACACAGTACTGTATTTATCAGCATACAAGCCAAAGACAAAGTTATGCTACCCCAAAGTTTGTCCCACCATACCAGGTCCTGCATCCAGCAAGGTATTAAAACAAAATCGCAGTTTGCTTGGCCATAGGAAACGTGTAAAGATTCACGTCTCCACAGGCTTATGACCCTCTCCCCCTGCCCTTCACCCCCCACAATCTTTTAAGCTTGACATGCTTGAGAGTAAGGGAGTGGCCATGAAAAGGATGACAAGGCTCAGGATTATACTGGTCTTAACGCCTGGAGAGAAATTAAAGTGACTGACTAAGCTTGATTTATTGAATCGATACCTACATTGGAGCCATGGTGACTGAACATTTGTGTGCCCAGTTGCAAAATACAGCTTAAACTAGCTGAACTGGGATAAGCCCACACTCTACTGACAACAGAGCAGTTGCCAGGCCATAGTTAACTCATTTTGTTATTATCTATCCATACCCTGAAGCATGCTTATGGCACAGTGGGATCAGACTGCTGATTTTGTACATCACAGACTTACAGGGTTAAAATCCAGATTATTGTGCATTGTGCTATTTGAGTCAGCTTTCTGATAAAGAAGATTCTTCCAGCGAGATCTAGTCACATGCATTATTTGTGTTAATGATTTAAAAATGTTTTACCTCTGCTGCTTCTGGTAGAATGAAGTCTTCAGCTTGCTGTAAAGACACATGCAAGCTGTGTTTTCCTTGAAGACTTTCATTATCTTTTTGCAGTCTCACCAACTCTTCTGAAACCTGCTCCCTTGACTGTGTCAGGACAGCCTCCAATGTAAAGAAAAGCATAAACGCTCACTCAGGGTCATGCTCAGATCTCTTCATGCCCCATTTACTATCACTGCTTTCAAAGGTCTGGTGAATTGATATTCTTTGTAAAGAAGGGAAACAAAATGTTTGTGTGGATCAACACAATCAGTTCTCTCTTGCCTGGCCTATGCACCGGAAATAAAGGCAAGATCAATCTTAACTGTACAGGCAGATAGGAGGATGCAAGTGATGAATACAGCATTGTTAAGTCTCCCAGTTTTCTTCATACAGAAGAAATTTATCCATTAGCTAGCTGTGCTGATGGAGAGGGGGTGGGGGGGAAGTCACATGTGGTTTCGAGAACTGGCAGTGATGTTTATTAAAATCACCTAACAACTCAGCTGTAAGATCAGGTTATTCAAAAACCTTAAACATTCATCCTGAAACTTTCAATGGTAGGCATCTGCCTCCCACTGTCTTTTCAGGAAAAGATCAAAACAGCTGATCCCTTGTGAAGAAAAAGTATTAAGAAAGCATAGTTTTGCTTGCATTACAAAAGAAAAAAATCCAGCGAACTTTTCTGAGAGGAATGATTGCTTTGGTATAGGGAAACAGGGACTTGAACTCTGACAGAGGCTGCCCTTTGTATTATAGGTGGGCAGCATGAAAAGGATATTCAGATCAATACATTTTCTGAATCTCCTGCGTCTCCATTAGGCGTGCTCTCACGCAGAACATCAAACGGAACATTTCTGCAAGCAACGTCCTGATGTCCTACAGACAACCCCAGACCCTAGAAATGTAATACTGGGATTCACGAGAATGAATGCTCTTAGTCCCCACAATGCTGTGCAAGGGAGGAAAAAAGAAGAAACTTGACTCTAATGTAGAAGGGAATGAATTGCTCTAAGGAAGTTAGACTTTGTTCTGCCCTAGAAAATGAGGTCCTATTCCTGTTCTCTGGCTTAAATCCTACAAGATGCTCAAAATAGTTTAAAAAAAAAAAAGTTCTCATACATATCTCTTCCTGGGTGTTAGGGCTGATATTTTAAGTCTGACCTGTAAAAACATTGAGCATTCATCTCTAAAACTCAAGAAAGTACTCACTAGTGATGGTACTTGTGATGAATCCTAAAAATTTGTCTTGAGAAAATCTATTCTGTCTTCAGATCTGAGGTAAAATAAGATACTAAATGGGCATGGAATGTACATAATGAATAAGCGGGGAAAAAAGTTGACTAGTGATCTCCATATTAATCAATATGCATACACACGGAAAGTATGACAGGCTGACCCTACAAACTGTTACAGGTCCAGCACTTGCTGTCAGAGCTCATTTGGCGAGTTACATGTTAAGATGCACAGCTCTCTCTAGCCAAGCTCAGTGAGGCAGCAAGACAAAGCCTTTGACAAACACATTGAGCTCCAAAGGTTAGACAAACAGTGCTGTACAAGTGATCTCTGGGCTTAAGCTGTCTTACCATTTGCTCCTGGACACTTCTCTTTGCTTGCGAAAATGCCTGCTGCAGTTCACTGAGGAAGTTCTCCGACTTTTGACATTTAGCCATAAGCAAAGAGATCTTAAAAAAAGCAAACCCACACAAAGATATAAAGCATGAAACAGATTTTGAAGAAGAAATAACCACTGAAGTTGTCTTGCCTGTTACCATTACTAACATATATTTTGAAATTTCAAATTAATCCACTAAAGTTTACTTTGTTAATTCCTTACTCAGTAAAGCAGTAATGCAGCTCAAGTCAGTAAGGAGAGATGCCGTGCTTCTATACCAATAATATACTTACATTCTATTTACCATACTCTAAACAATGAATAAACAGTTAATTCTAATCAAACTTGAATGTAAGCCACTTCAGAGACACTGAAAGGAAACTGCAGAGCTACTACCTAAGTTTTCAGCATTTTCTTTCAGGTAAAGTAATTTTTTGTACCTTTCTCCGAAAGCATGGATCTTCAAAAACTTTACAATTAAGTTATTCTACAACACCACATGCTTAACAGTTAGATTAAGCATTACTTAAGAGCACCCTGATACAGCCAAAAGAAAGAATGTATAAACATATTCCTGTCATCTACAACAGACTTTGTCTAATGACTACTGTTTCTTTAGTAAGAAAAAAATACTAAGAGACAAAGTCTTCCAGCTCAAGTGAAGTAAATTCAATGTCTTGTACACAGCATTTACTTCATATTGTAATCTTTAACAGGCCAAAGGTGATGACTTTTTTTTTTTCATCCTATTTGGCTCTGTTGTTCCGGGAGAGTTATTTACACATCTCAGACTGAAAAAAAACTTTACAGCAGCCTATTGTTTTAAAGAAGTCTAGTGCATATTTTGGACCAACTACTGTTACTGCCTGCTCAGATGCTCATTAACTCTTCACCACAAGCCCATTAAGTGGGTGTCAAGTATTGATGAGAGCGAGTGGTATGAATAGTACCACTCTTCTACTGACAAGGACAGTGACCAAGAGCACAGGGCTACTTTTGCATGTTTGGGTGATTTCATACACAGGTCACTTCAAAACTCAAACACTACTCAAATTCCGATTATCACCTCTGTAACGGATTTCAAGATTAGAAATGAAACTTTAGGGCCAAAATTGGATAACATGATATTAGAGACATTAGAAACTGTGGCAGACTCAGATAGAGCATAACTAACCCTAGAAATTCTCATTTTTGTTGCCTCTACAGCAGGTAGTCCATCCATATCTAACAGAAGACAAGAGTTCTTATTACATACTTTTGAATAACATGTCACAATTCCTACCATCTTGATTACAAAATGCTTGTACCTGATTAGAGGAGTCCTCAGCACTTTGTTTCATGTAATCCTCCAATTCCTGTTTATCTTTCATTGTCTTTTCCAGCTGGTCATTAGCCTGCCGCAGCATCACCTGCAGCTTTTTCACCTGTGTTGTTACAACAAAATAATTTAATTTTCCATTCTTTAGGGGAGTATTTATTTCCTGAACACAAATATAACCCACCCCATCACACCCCCAAACCACAAAACAAAATCCCTCAAAACCCTGTGCAACCCAGAAGTTCCTTTGTCGTTGTTCTGAAACACCCTGCATCACAGATTACACCTATACGGAAACATGGGACATCAAACTGCACTGGACCATCGCCATGTAATGACTTCAACCACTTATTTCAAAGCAGAATGCGACTCATATGCCTTCTGTACCCATCTGAAAATTGTTCTTCAGTATATGGCAGGAAACAAACATCCTCCAATACTTTACAGTCATTTTATGCTGCTAGGAAGAGGTCCTCTAATTTTTCCTTTGCTGTTAACAATTCTTGCAGTATCGAAGATAATAGAATTTAATGCATCAAAAGCATTTTAGAATATAAATTATGAAAGATACTGACTTCAGCATGAGCACAACACTTTTTATAGAATAGTGCCTTTACTGCATGGTCTTACAGCACCGGATAAAGCGGTTCTCCAAGGTGAATCCTTAAGAAATAGGTACCCGTGGTGCTCACGACCACATAACAGTAACAAATCAGGTTATGTCAATAAAATGTCAGAAGTTATCCAGATTTTAAGTATGCTGACATTATTCAATTAAAACCAATGAATAAAACAGCAGATGGTTCACCGTTGCAACCTTAGAACAACTGCAAAAGTCTTGCTAAAGCTTGAAGAGAAATCCCACCTGGTCTCTTGTCTCAGCCTCCTGAATCTGGATACCTTGCAACTGCTTCTCATAATTCGAGCACATATCACAGCGTCTACCCAGCTTGTTCCCTGCATTCTGCACCTGGAGAACACAGAGTTATCACCTGCCATAAAGGCCATAAAATTCTTCAAGGAATGCAGGAGTGCTACATACTCTCAGGTATGTTACGTGATCACAAAATATTATGAATAAAAGACAGTGGCAGAATCACGTAATGGCAAGATTAAGTTGCTCTAAAAGTAAAGGATACTGTAAATCAGCTGCAGGATATCAGCTCTTCCTGGCACAAGTCCCACTTTTAGCACAAAAGCAATAAGCCATGACATGCAAGAGTTCATCAAGTCATTCAGCGTGTCCTTTTGAAGTATATTACTTAATTAGCTGTATAGAAACAGACAGCTCAGAGAAAAGTTTTCAACAGACCATAGCATTTTTTCATGCAATTATTTTGTATTACAAATCAAATTATAAACACAATATTACAGGGTGTGGGTTTTTTGTTTTGGGTGGGTGAGGTTGTGTGTGTGGGTTTTTTGTGTGGGTTTTTTTAGATCAACACAAACCAATTAAAAAGCAAGTCAGTTCATCAGGTCAGGACTTCCTTAAATCTTTTTCCTCCTGTAACTGAGCTCTGAATATTTTTCAATGGCACTAATTTTGTTCTACGACAGTCATCAAGCTTTATTTACTATTTAATACCCTCCTCCAGTATTGCTTAGTATCAGAGACTGAATAATCAGCTAAAAGAACAATTGGGAAAGAATAAAGTAGAAGACAGGCAGATTTAAAAAA
>NW_008795034.1:4525591-4565102 GCF_000699145.1 Aptenodytes forsteri
AAACCAAAGCGGGGGGGGGTGGTAGTGTTGGGGTGTGCAGCAGGGAAACAAAGAATAAACCAGCTGCGATTTTGAAATTGTAATGGTTTTGGCCAAGGGGACAAATGGAAGTTTTATCAAAGCTCCAGCTGCAAGTCAGGTTTGAGCTGAAATCGTATTTGTATTTGCTGCTCCATGTCCCACCCACACAGAGTGGCATTCACATACCCTGCCTGTACTCCTGCCTCCAGAAACATGTGGGAAGCAGTGCATTTCTTTTCTGAATTCTAAGAAAGGGTTGGAGTAAAATGTCATCCAGATGTCAACAGGGCAAGGAAATACTCAAGAGTAAAAGATTTAACTCAGCTCTGAGATCACGATGCCGTAGTTTCTCCAGATACTACAAATTAGTAGCAACACAAAAAATAGCAACTTTACAATAGGTTTGGAGAGACCTCCTAAGTAATGATTTGCAGATAAGTTGAATTCCAACAAGTTGAGGAAATAAAATATCACCAGTTCTTCATCTCATCTGGCCTTTGCCTGGCCTCCTTCACTGCATTCTTATATTCCTTTTTTTTTTTTTTTTTACCCCCATCTCATCTTCCTTTTCACCCGTTACGGATTGTTATCCTCCCCTTCCCCCTAACATGTTGCTCCTTGGCCTCTCTTATTCTGAAAGAATAACCACAGGAGCCCCACAATACTCCTCTTTTCAGCAATAAACCAAATGCAAGCTTTGAACTGGCATCATATAAAACTGCTGAAAAACTGGCAGGCAGAACACCCAGAAGCAACAATTTCCTTGGTCACCCATACCGAAACTGGCACAGTGTGAAGTCTAATCTGCTGCTTGTTGCTCTCAGAAATTGGTTTCTGATGATGCAAGTCCCCAACAATTTTCTGAAGCTTCCTTTGTGGTAGCGCTGTGTGTTACACATATCTTGGCTGCTTATTTCTAAATTGCACTCCATCCACAACCCTCAGTAAAACGTCTTGGTGTACAAAACAGCCCTGTTAGCCTTGCTCCTTTTGTTAATCTTTGCACTTTCCTAGTCACCCCCAGATGCACTATAACATCCTTTCCTTGGCTTCCCATTTTCTCCTTTTCTTTGAGTTCTCCCATCTTTTTTCACCCCCTCACATATTTGCGAGATCAGCAGCTACCCCTGCCAGACCCTCCCCAAGTGCAAAAATATCCTGTATTTAGTAAAGCTGACTTTCCCACGAACAGAGTCAGCCAATACGGTTTACATCAGATGCACTTCACCTACAGAAGTATTCCAAGAGAGAAAAGTGAATAGCTATATATGATGCTACATATTTCCTTCCGCACCTGACTCCATGTAAAGCACATTAGGAAGAGCTTTCACCTAGCAGGCAGCCCACAACACGCAGAGGCAGCCTGTCACGCAGGCAGCGGTCACAGCAGATGCATGCAGTGGGTACTCACCTCCTTCTGCAGTAGGTTCCACTCTGTTTCGCTAACCAAACGGTAACCGCTAGGAGACACATAAGCGCTTTCTACCCCTTGTGTAACACTGGACAGTAGTGAAGCAGTCTCTTCTTGCTCTGGTGTCATTGCTTTGATTGCTTTTTCCTGATCTTTGGTTAACATGAACCCACTTGGCATTTGCAGAGACCCAAGGGATGCTGTATCAAAGTTCTCAGACACTGAATCTGCTCCAACAAGTGGTCCAAAATCTGACTCGTCCAGGTTCCCAGCAGATTTTGCTTTGTTGTTGTATCCTAAAGCTTTGGACTGTAAAGATCCAGATGTCCCCAGACTGTCTGTTGACTGTGCTCTCCGTAGTCCATCTTTAAACATATCATTATCCGATTTATTGAAAGATTCGCCAGAAGAAAGAAGCAAGTCTGCATCCAACGAATGGACTGAGCCATGGGTGCTATTTACATGCACCTGGAATTGAAAAACAAGGAAGAAAAAATTGTATGCTCCATTCTAGAAGCATGGTACAAGAGGAATGCTAGACTCTAATTATCAGACATGGTAAAGGCAAGTTTAAATTGGCTTTGGCAAGAACATCCGATCACTAAACTTAAGATGGCAGAGGAAAGGATAGAGAACTGAAATGTACCAGCTAGAATTAAAAAACAAAACAAAGCAAACAAGCAAAAAAGAGTCTTCTGTTAACAGAGTGCTTTTGTAAGAATCTGTCTTCCTGCCAGACAAGCAAGGTCACAGTCACCTTACATCTTCCAATACTTGAAACAAGGCGCTTCTTCCACTGAAGAGATACACTTGCAGTATCACTTCTAGAACTATGATCTACACAACAGAAGGCAAATATTCCACTTCCACAAGTAAATTCAGAAGTCTTCCGTAAAACAAAAAACTTTACATTAATATAAAAATAAATGGAGAATGATATACTTAAAATCTACTCTATACTGACAAGTGAATATTCTTCTTCTATTTCTTTCTTCTGCTTTGAGTGTCTGACAAAATATTGTAAGAGAGAGAAATATTTTCTTTAAAAGAGTACTTGTACATAAATTAAAATGCAAAGGGAAAAGGCCGGGCTTAAACAGAAAGGCATCCTTGGGAATGCCAATACCAAAAGCCACACTACCTGTCCCGTGACGTGTATAAGGCACATTAAGTCTCTTGATCTATTTTTATTTATTTGTAGCACTGAAAAGAGAGCAGTAATGCTTTATTTAAAAAGCTTATGACTGCTTTCAAAATACTTTCCAATATATTATGCACTTCTGCTTTGCCATTAGACATATAAAGAAAGCAACACTGAAAACAAGCCTCTTGAGAAAAATAGTAATTTCCGAAATAGGTCCAGCAGAGACTACCAGGCGGCTGGTACTTCCATATAGGTGTTTATAACTTATAACAATGTTTTATGTATTACTGGTTTTATGACTGTTGTAAATGCCTTGTTTTAAATATTTTTAGCAGTAATATTTATATTTACTTCAATATGTATACATATAAGTTTAAGTTAATGACAAAAAGTCAAGAGAATACAGACTTATATAAAACTGCATCTTCAGACAACAACTGTTTGGTGATACAGTTAACAAATCATTTGTTTGTATTGCAAACTGCTCAACAGAGGAGAGCTCAGAAGTCAAATTATGGCAAGTTATGAGACATGACTGATAATATGATACATTACCACTTCTAAAACACATTCTGTGCAGCTAGAAAAGGTCATAAATAGCAACAAAATATAAATCCATAAGAAAAGACAAAACCACTCTGGAAACTATACCCTTACTCAAAATGTAAAATTCTCCATCATGCATAATTCCTAGAATTAAATAAATGTTGTGATTAAGGGACTAAAGAGTATCCCAGGAACTGAGATTAAAGAAATCATCAGAAGACAAAACTGTTGTTCACCATCAACAGGTCTCATTTCATACCTGGATATGGAAGTGTTAGTATACAACACAGTATTTGAAATAGAAAAAGTTGTACCCTTACTGTAGGATAAAGGGTAGAACTAGATCTCAGCTAAACATCTTTCTGCATTCTGAACTGTTACAAATCACTGATAACAACAAAGGGCAGACTCTAGAAGTATATACTTTTTTCCCTTCAAAAAGGATAAATAAAACAGGCAAAATACCGGTTTGACACTGCGAATTCCCAAGTCTCTTGAAGCTTACATAAGCTTCTACAGCACAAAACTTGGTTTGTTTTTGTTAATTTGCCCCTGTTTTGAGTTACAAAACCGAAATGGAACCTGTCAGATGATCAGATAAACAAGCAAAATGCAGTGGGAAAGGATAAGTAATTGCTCATTTTGATATTGTTTCCAAGTTACAACCTGTGTGCTCATTGGACTTGTTTCTTCACAAGCAAAAAGGTTAGGCAAATTTCAAATACAACTTCAGCTTGTCCCAGTGGATGAGTATCTGCAACACCCAAAAGGCTTGCTAACTAATGACATCCAGCAGCATCACTTTTACTGGCTGTCACAATGAGTCTACTAATACAGCTCAAGCAGCTTCTGCAAAAACTTGGTGCTGAGCCCCAGCTACTGGCTCAGCTGAAAAAACCTTATTTTTGGTTGCTGAACAGATGTGGCCAAAACCCTCTGCTTGCGCAGTTGCATGTAGCTGAATACACACAGACACACACATCATGCTATTTTACACATGCTAAGCAACTGGCTAACTTCATAATCGGTGATCTCAGACTTGTCTAACCAGCTTAAGTTTAGTACAGAATTCAACAAACAGGTTAGCAAAGTAGCTACAATACACTTGCTGAATGTTCAGGTATAATTGGCTCAATTCTGAACATTTAGGTGCGTTAGAAAGCGGTTATAAATCCCAAGAGAATTTAACAGCAGTTAACATCCAGAATGCAAAAGGTAAATTACAGTTTTTAACAGCACCTCTCAGGATTGTAAAGTATTGTCTTCCAATCTTTATTACAATTTATATATTCAAGTGCAACTCCAAAGATTTGTCATTGCTTAATAAGAATTATAAGCTACACAGAATAAAGGGCACTAAGTTTGCATTTGTATTTGTAATCAACACCCTGAGGAATGCACGAGTGCTCAAAGTTGCTTTGAACTATCCAATTGTTTTACCTCTTCGCTAGAGAGCTGGGTAAGGGTTTCCTCATGGGCTAGAGAACATGAAGCTTTCGTTTCATCATCTGAATCTTTTTGCTTCTGCTCCTTTCTCTTACTAAGTCTTTGCTGATCATCTTCTTCCTAGAAATCAGTGGTCAATAAGAGGACACATGTAAGCGGGATTCAATTTTGCCATAGTAGTCATGACATTAGCTTTCATGATAAACTAAGCTACAAAGGCGGCACTGGAAAAGATTATTTTGGTTAAAAACCCAGTATTTATCATATAAGGATTCTTTTGGTTAAAAATCTAGTGCTCATTTCACAAGGCACCCAAACTGACTTAAATGAGAACTTACTTTTCAAGTTTAGTGGCCAATTCATGTTCTAGAATAATTTTATTCAAAGAACATATTACTTGGATCAAAATTCTTATTTTAGCAATTACCAAATAAGTAACAAAAATAGCTGTTACACTGGCTACTGTATAGAACCTGATAACATATTTGCATCACTAACGGCCCCATTAACAGCCATTATACAAGCATGAACATTAAAACAAAACGTGAAAAGAAGTGCCTTGATCACTCTAAACAATGGAATAGAACATATGGAAAAGAATCAAAAGAAAGACATCATAGAACACTAAGTCATAAAGCATGTACAAAATCACTTGCATAAGCTAATTTAAAATGAAGCTCTTAATTTATGCCTGAGCTAGGTACTGTATTGGAAAAACCTAGAAAGAAGTGAAACTTGCTATGCTAACATCCTTAACCCAGATGTTCTGCATCATAGATGACTGTTTCTTCCTCCAAGATTAACTTCTGGATATTATTACCTTTTCATTTAACAATATTGGCAACATTACTTTTAAAGTTACTATATACATTAATATTAAAATATTCGCACAAATGGAGAGTTTCTGTTATAACTGTCGGCTGGGATTTTCAAATAGAGAATTTCTATTAAAACTGTCAGCTATCATTTTTTGAAATATTAACACACTTAAATAACTTGTCTCCAACATATGATTTCCGTATCTGTTATACCACATTAAATCTACAGTATTTAAAAAAAAAAAAAAAAGGGGGAAAGCAGCAAGTAACCTGATCCTTTTTTTTCAGTTCTTCAACTTGTCGGAGCTGCTCAGAGGTCAGAACAATTTCCATACGTTGCATGTCCCTCATCAGCAAACGCTGAGACTCCAAGAACTGGTCATTGGCTTTTTGCCATGTGTGTTTCAACTGGTTGTGCTGTTGTCGCTCTTGCTCTAAGAGATGGCAGACTATTCAAAAATAGAAAGAGTCATTCTGAATCAGAATTTTTTTAGCCTCTTTTCCAAAGAGATGCATTTTCACAAATAAAAGTAATTATTGTTCTAATCAAAAACAGTCAGGCTTTGTTCAACAACTATTTAGGATGAAATAAGACATTTTCTTAATTCCCAAACTTGGCCTGTGATTAGGCATGCATTACTGACAGTTTAAGATTTCCCAATTAGAAGACTAACGCCTTGAATTCATTCATGAATTCTAATAGTTTATTTTTTTAGTGCTGGTTTCAAAAGACTGTCTTCTACGTCCCTATTTATTTCAACAGACAGTTCCAGTTTTCATTCCTCTACAGTGATTCTGCGCTGTACTGGCATGCATGTACATTTACACATCCATTCCACCACCAGACGTTCAGAATTTACATACTTCAGGGAGACATATCAATACATTACGGAAATAATGCTCATAATTGTACACAAATAAAAGACACCAGTAAAATCACTTTAATAAGAAGGAAGCTTGCAATACTATAAGAACTTAGCTGAATTTCAATAGCATCCCTCGAGAGAATGAATGGCTCTGTTGTTTTCCTCCATCATAAAAGAACTCCACATTCAACTCTTCTGTAAACATTTCAAGGGCTTTCACATTTAAAAGTACTGCTTCCCCCTGCCCAATTTATTTAAATCCAATTCAAATAAGAGCTCAGAAAAGGAGTAACAGCGGTCTTGGTTTTTGCATCCTTAGTGTAAGAGAGTCAGAAGGATTATTATTAGATAGGTACCTTCATGCAGTTCTTTCCGCAACTTCTCTGCATCTTCTTGCAGGACTGATTTTTGCGTGTTGAGAACAGCCACATACATCTCTAAGTCTGTCCTACACGACTTCTCAGCTTCCAAATAATGGTTCAGTTCTTTAACCTGAATAAAAAGAGGGAAATCCACCATCTCAGTGAAGGAACACTCTCAGGTATTTCCTCTTTCTTAGAAGTTACTGGTGTTGCCTGTTCGGGTAACATACAGGTGCTGAAGACAAGTTTATTTCTAGAAATCACACATACTCAAATACCAGAATGCAAGTAGTATTTTTATTTATTTCTGAATAAATTACTCATTAAAATTCTGCTAAGTCAAACATACCAGTATATTTATAGAGTTCCCACAGTTGGATCACAACAGCAGCAGCACTGAGCACAGAGATGGTAAAGAGGCTAAGAACAGCAAACAATGAAGCAATCCTTTAATTAGCATTGATAAACCAACAACTACGTTCTGTGTTTGGTTTTGGGTTTCCTACTCCAAAGATGATGAGGAGACAGTTCAAAATAGAGTAGTAACAGTAGTCAGAAAACATGACTATGAGGCAAGCTCGAACTAAACCAGAGATGGTAAGCCTAAGAAGAGAGAAAACTTGGGGACAGACAAGAAGAAAAACATTCAAACCCATGAAAGGCTGCTGCAAAAAGAAAGGAAAATCTGTCCATGAAGGATGGGATGAAAAGCAATTACAGTAAGAAAGACTGAAGAAGTATATTAGGATTTTTTTCTTCTTTTTTTTTGTTTTTTAAATAGCAAAGCTAACAAAGAACTGGAACAAACATCCTGCAGAGATTGCAGAATCTCTGGTGAGAACCTTTTAAAGATAGGGTTACATAAACATCTGTCAAACATGATGCACGTACAAATGGATCCCACCTTAGAGCAGGGAACAGGCTGAAAAATGTCCTTATGGCCCTATTCAGTTTTATGGTTTGCTGAGTTAGGAATCAAAAGAGTTTTTATTTTAAAAGGTAACAAAAGCTTTCAGGCAATTCCTGACTGGCTCCACAAAGCTGTTCTTCATCTCCCTCAAGGCAATACATGAGCCACAGACACAGAGTTCAAGATAGCCTTTCGGCTTTAACTTGCCATTGATGGTGGGGACAGCTTTTCCTGCCCTACGGTACCAAGCCTTCTGTCTGCAAGTCTTTTAGCCGTTGAAATGGAGAAATCTGACTCCCAGAGAATAACCCTTGAGAAGGATGGAACAGGGGGAAAAAACAAAAAAACCCCCACCAAAACAGAAGAAATGCATTGTTTGGCTAACCCAGCTAAACACTTGACACTGAAAAACAAAATTACATGACTCAAGCAGATCTGAGGGATTTCATCATGACAAACAGAAAGGTCAAATGTATCGCTCGTTCTGCAGGTGTCAGTCCTCATACCAGTGTAGTAATACAAATCATGTAAATAGTACCTTGCATTTTTATAGCACCTTAAAGTACTTTAGCAACTTCCTAAGTTTGTGCTTAAACATCTCCTTGCTAGATGCAAAAATAGCAATTCTTTCCCATTAGGCTAAAAAGGTGACTTGAAACTGGACTATCAGCAACTTCAGCCTGAAGGAATAATGAAGTGGAATAGATCACAGGTAGGAAATATGGGCCTAAGTTATTTTCCTTGGTAAGAATCACCATCTAAAGTAAGACTTCTTCAAAAACAACACCTCAGTGAACTAGAAACATGGATAAAGTGATTATTCTCTTTTTTCCAAGAGATGTGTGCTTGTGTTTTACTCATCCCACAGAATGACATGCTCAGATTTTAGAGGACTGACAGAGAAACCAACACAAATCCTGGTCCTGAAACACCATCAATTTTACTCAGGCCTTGCCTGTAAGGAAAGAGGGAGACAAGAATGACCTATGATTTTTATAGCCAAATTCAGCAGAAAAGTTCTAAGAAAAGTTCTAGACTACTCTTAAGAAAAGAAGAAGGAAAAAAAGAAAGCAAGAAAAAGCATTTTGAAAGTGAGCGAGCAAGAAGAGAAGGTTCACATTTCCTCATCTTCCCCAAATTCAGCCTGGCAATGAAAAGGAAGTATTATTTGCATCAAGAGAAAAAGCAGAACTACCTGGAGAACTATTATTCCTAGGAACACTTCAGTCTCAAAAATTTGACCTATAAAGCAATTCACAAAGAAGCTATGAAGAAGGAAAACACTCAAGCATGGACTCTCAATCGAATAAAATTGTTAAGACTGTAAAATGAATTACACTGCTCTCCCAAATCTCAGACCGACCTCCAAGTTGGAATAAAAGGGAAAAAAAAAAAAAAAAAAAAAAGAGAAAGAATTCCAGCAAGTGATGAGGATCAATTTAAACGAAGATGCAAGTGATCCAGAAAACAAGGAAGGTATTTATTTGTATGTCTTAAAAACATCCAAATGGTAAGTTACTTTGCAATTTCAGCCTATTTGACTTTCCAGATAAAATATTTGTTACAGAAGACATCTTCATTTCTGTATAAAACAGTACATTAAATGCAACTATCTTACTGTGATGTAGATATTATTTATCCTTCACAGCTAGTGAGAAAGTTCAACAGGGGTTCTGACATATCTGAAGAATACAGGAATGCTGGGTAAATCACTTACATTGACTTCTTGGCAGCAACGGCCAGTATCCCTTTCTATGAATCTGAGGTTTGCTTACAGTTTAAGATATAAAAATTCTGGTGACATTGCCTGAGTTTTATGCCCAGGATTAGAAAATGAAATATAGCAGATACTGGATGGAAGTAGATTAAAAGAATTCTGTCAAATGCAAATCTTTCTGTAGCTGCAAGCATGACATTAATCTAAAGGCCAGACTGTTGGGAGTAGTGCAAAGCAGCTATTTTTCTAGAGGTTTTTCTTTTTCACTTCTAATAGAGCTGAAGCCACGCAATTTAAGCTAAGCACAGATGACACACACACGTAACCCAACCCTCAAAACAGGAAGGCAGGAAGACATATATAGGCCAAATAAATTATTTGAGCTATAGGAGAAAAGATATATTGTGCATGAAGAGTTTCACAATACACTTTTTTCTCTCTTACAAGATTTGACTTTACTTATCTGCATCAAACTAGCATGATGCAAGATATAAATTAAGATACAGTTACAACTCCACCTCACCTTTGATGCTTCTAACTCTTTTATTTTTTCTTCAGCTCCTGTCAATTTCTCCTTTAGCGCTGCAATCTCTTTCTCCATAGGCATCACAACCGAACGCAGCTTCTCAGCATCTTCCTGGGCCTGAAGTTAATGCAATAAATTACGAATAACACATTATCATAGTTTTCACTACAACAGTTTCCATTATTGGAGACATTTGGAGAAAATCTCTATGCCAACAAAAATAGCTGACTAAACTTCCACTTTCAATGTTCATCTTATTGCTATTTATTTAGTTCAGCAGTCATCTCTATGACAACAGGCTGATATTATTCCATTCACAGAAGGCAGATAAATTTTAAATCCACGTACGGATTAGGCCATGAATACCTGCTTTTAAAGAGAATATTAGTAAATCTATCACTCTTGATACTTGGGAGAAAATTTACGGATCAGGCATTTCAAAATACATACACTTTTCTGTTATTAAAGGCTTAACTGTCTTGCAACTTGCTGCCACGTAGCACACATTAAAGAAGTGTAACATAACAACTGCATGGTGAGTTATTGACCATTCATTTACTTACTCATGAAGTTAAAAGAAAAAGGATCTGCACAGTAATGCATAGTGTAGCTTTGTTCTGTTTTGGAAGACCATTTTTCAACTTTAAATTACTATGGATGTAGCATCAGTTTTTGGTGTTACGGTACTAAATATTTCAAAACTATAGGAGGTTTAGATTGGATGTAAGGAAAAATTTCTTTACTGAAAGAGTGGTGAAACATTGGAACAGGCTGCCCAGGGAAGTGGTGGAGTCCCCATCCCTGGAGGTATTTAAAAGACGTGTAGATGAGGCGCTTAGGGACATGGTTTAGTGGGCATGGTGGTGTTGGGTTGACGGTTGGACTCGATGATCTTAGAGGTCTTTTCCAACCTCAATGATTCTATGATTCTATGATTCTATATCCAGTCAATTTATCAAAAATCCCATGATTTTTTCAAAAAGTAGTTCTGAAAAGATCAAAGCAGGACAACAGAATGAGAAGATTGACACAAGGAAAAAAAAAAAGAGAAAGAGCCAGGTAAAAATAGCAAGAGTTAAAATGAGAAATAGTGTTCAGTGTTCAAACTCAGAACTGCATGTAAAAGGGTGGCCCTGACATTCCCATTTCTTAAATGCTCTGGCTTTCCTTCATGGATGCACTAAAAACTTTCCAAGTGAAAGTAACAGCTGCCATAGACTCCACAACAGCAAGAAGAACACTCACATATTCACCGCAGTAAAATTCTTCAAACCACAAAGAATTTAAGCAACCTAATTTGGGTTGTTTTTATGTATGAAGGCTCAGAACGCTCAATCATTCTCTATCTTCTACTGGAGGAATTCAGCAGGGGAGGGAAGGCAGAGAACTGTGTCCCAAAGCTGAAGTTTCAAAAGATGACACTTTTCCTAACCTGATCAGCAATGACAGCCACCAGAAGATAACACTCATGTCTTGTTTTAAATCTAGACTGCAATGCAGGTCTTAGAAGGTACTCATTTGACTTTCAGTTTCTGGTAAACTTACTGACAATTGTATTTGGAGCAAGACTTTCAGGAAGAAGCACAGACAATATTTTTAACCATTTAAGTTTTCTAAACTTAATAGACAAAATAAAATAATATTGCAATACCTGTCAATTATCCAAATGCTACCAGGCCCTTGGGCTCTAAAAAGCTTTAAAGAAAACTTTATAGACAAAACAAAATTAAATTTCTTCATGTTTTGTTCCCTTCTGCTACATCTTGTCACTGCTAGTTTGCTTGTCCAAAGAGTACAAATAAAATCCGTGAGGAAAGCGAGGGACATCGCATGACGCAGTGAATTCAATACCAGGGACATGTGACAGTGTCACACGTACATACATATCCCGTCACTTGCAGCCAGCAACTCAGTCACATTTTTCAAACAGATGGGAGCAGGAGTTCAACTTCAAAGAGTGCTTTATATTTCATTTACTGTATCAGTTCTACTCATTTAACGCCACCTATAGCCGGCTCATATGGACTAAAGATAGGCCAACATTTTTAGGACCGTCGAGTAAGTTTTTTCCTAATTATTCATGACAACTGCAGGAACATTTCATCACCAGCCTGATTTCACATGGTTCAACACTGAATATAGAGCAACAAATGCGTCTGTGTTGGAGCCAGCCAGTTCAGAGAAAAACAGTCAGAAAGTTCCCCGAAAGCAAAATCAGACTGTTTAACAGCAACCAACTGGAAAGACAAAACTGTATCAAATTCCACATGACAGAAAAATTACTGTAGCTTTTACTGCTTGGTAAACAGAGCTGAAGTTAACACTATGGTTGCAACATATTGCAAATGTTTCATTTAAAAAAAAAAAAAAAAAAAAAAAAAAAAAAAAAAAAAAAAAAAAAAAAAAAAAAAAAAAAAAAAAAAAAAAAAAAAAAAAAGGTGGGGGAGGTTGGGGTGGGGGAGGTTGGGGGGGAAGGATCCCTATTAAAGGTCAGCGTGATACTGAGCTAAACACTCAGAATAGCCTGTATCTGCTAACAAAATGAGTGCTGGTCACTGGGTCTTCTTTTGAAGGTAAAGTGTAATTACTGAGACTGCCAAATTGAGGTTAAAGTTCCCACTGAAACTTTTAATAAAACGAGCATATCTATCCTGTCGAAAAATGCTACATTAAGATACTGTCACATGTGGCAAGAGGTGCCACAGCATCACATTTCCTGTGTTAAAAGGCATTATTCAGACTCTTCCAGAGGTGTGATCATTAAAACGTTTATTTCCTTCTAACTTTTTGCCAGACTAACTTTACTGTCAAAGACCAAGGTTTTACACATTATCAGCTTGTATTTATTCATCACCTATACCAAAAACAAAACACCCAAGCCGCTTCTGCCCCAGCAAAGCCTGCTTCCCCCCGGCACAGCGGCTGAAGAACATGCTGCAAGGGATCTGCAGACCACAGCATGAAGACGACTCCACAGAAAGAACCTGCTAAAAATGAGTCCAAGTCAACACACAAAACATTGCATCGCTAGCCTGGCAGCTAGCTACAGCAATCCTGAATGCCCTTTACTGTTACTCCACACAACATTTTCAGAAGAACAAAAACCTGGTTGGAGAAATCTCAGGCACGTACTGTACCTGAATTTGTTCCTTAAAAATGAGACAAGCGGAAAACACAGAGACACAATTTGCGAATCTCTCTTTAAAGTAACAGTAAACCATTTAAAGTTCATCTAAATCTATTCCACTGTTGTTTATCATTACCAATGAAAGCAGCTTACTGTATATCAGATTTTATGGCCAACTCTGTCACAGAAATCAGATTACCCTCCCCTTCCAATTTCCCCTCTTCTGACTAATAAGCACACTTCATAACAGGAGGTTTGTCCTTTCTTGCTCTCTCTATATGCAAAATACCTGTTCTGCAGACTTCCGCTACTCAGAGTTTGACACAACTGTGCTAAGAAGAGTCTTTATATTCATCACAGCTCCAACAGAAAACCAGATCATTTCCTGAATGGAAAATGAGGCCTGAATAAGAAGCCAAATTTGACTAGCCAAATTTTGCCAGTGTGCAAGACTCATCCCCACCAAGTCACTGTCCACAGGGAGCCCAGTCATTACTGAACAGAGAACTTGAATGGAAGCACATGCCGCTAGACTGCTTTTACTATCTGTGATAACAAAAAACCCAAAACCTATCTGGTATAACAAAGCAACAGGAAGATAGAGAGATTTTTATAAATCACCAATACATTTTCTGAAAGATGAATCACTGGGTAAGCACGCTTATCATTAGAACAAGGTATTTACCTTTTTTTGAGCTAAGAAAGGAGATTTATAGAACACAGTTTTCAGCACAGATTTCTTAGAAATCATTGCTTTATGATAAAACTCATGGAACACAGAAGTTTTCTACAGAGATTTGACAATTTGCAACTCAAAATATATTTACATGGAAAAGCGAAACAGCTGCTTCCAGACAAGTGCATGTGTTCCACCAGACACGCTCTTTCTGACAAGAGGATGCTCAAGAATGCCTAACGCCAGGTTTGCAGGCTAGAGTTGGATACCTCTGGCAAAGTAGTCACAATCTAGTAAATACAGCTCAAAATAGTATGCTTATCAAAACACTACCCACCCACCCCAAGTGCTCCCAAACCAGGATAAATAACATGCACACTGGAAGTCTGAGAGCACACATACCAAAACTGTACACTCAACCAAATAAATAAACTTTAAATTCAAAGAGATATTTACAGAATTTGGAGCAACATTTGTTACCTACCTTTCATCTCTTTCAGGGGAAAACGTATGCAGGCAACAAGCATAATCGTTAGCAATTCTGTGGACGCAGTATTAAATTTCATGGATTTTCTTTGTTGTTTAAAATGGATTTTATAGCCAAATGGAACACAAGTGAACTGAGATATTATCCAGCCAAGAAGGTTAGTGCCCTGGACTGAAACATACGGCTTGTAATCTTGTCTCTGCTCTGTCCATTCTTCTCACCTCACCTCTCATTGAGAATGCTAGACAACGGTATAGTTTTCTGCTAGTTTTAAGAAATGTGATCTATTATATGCTGGTACAGCACCTACTTACAACCCAGAGAGCAAAGTACTTTTTTTTTTTTTTTACTCCTTTGAGATTTTTGCAGATTCCTTAGAACTGGCTAGAAGATGAAGATATTTTTTAAAAACCTCTTTCCAGGTTTATGCCTAAAAATAAAATAAATCCATCCTTATAATGGAGCATAAAAAGATAGAGGATGAGTACAACATTGTTGGCTGGAAATACCACTTTGCATGAGGAATTGATCACAAGTCTTCAAAGAGCACATCCCAAGCGATCAAGAAAATTCCTCCTTTTGTACTGACTGCTGATGTATGAATATTCATTATTTTGCTAGCCAAACACAGCTTTTTGTGGGCTTGGGATTTGCTTGTTTGTTTTTAAGTGAAATGAATGTCCTTTTTCTAATTTTGATCTAATTCTTAGTCTCCTTGAGGAAAAACCTCACAGGTTTAATGACGAAGAAGATTAAAAAGGCCATGCAAAGCAGTTTAAACAATTATTTCAAGCTGCACTCTGAAGACCAGATTTATCCCTCCTCCTTGTATTACATAAAGTACATGTTCCTCTGCTTTACAGGCCTATAAAGCTTTCTGAGCTCATATGAATAACAGATTAATAAATCGATCACCTTTTTCTTTAGTATTACAAGGGATATTTATTTCCTTTTTAAAGGAGTATAGTTGAAAATGTTATTTATCTGCTATACTAAACTTAAATGCTAACTGGCACACAGTAAAGCCACTACATTTAGGTGAGCTGCTCTGTTATCTGAGCAACTTGCAACTCCAACTGTTACCTTATCAGTACATTCAGATAAAAAAAACCCGAAAAGTGCTGAGATTTTAGTTATTGGAAAGACTCTCTCAGTCAAGAGAGATTGTTTTCTGAAAAGTCTTGCTGGCAGTTTGTTGGTAATGCACTGCCAGGACTTTTACGCTACGAACTCTGCATCTTCCAGGTTGTTTCTAGAAGACTCACCACACTGATCCAATTTTGAACCTTCCTTCTAGCTTCAGCTGAAATCTTTTCTCTTTTAATAGGGCTAAAACCTTCTCTTAAAGCCAGCTGATGTCTTAAAATTCCAGTGGCAGTAATTCTGTAGTCAGAACATTAGCAAATAGGCTTTACTCTGACTTCCACCTTTATAAATCAGGACTATACAAAAGAGCAGTCTCACTGAATACCCAACAGCAATTATGCAACTACAACTAGCAATATTCAAGAGCCTCTTTATAAGTCTCAGAAAAAGAATTCCATTTTGCAACACTAATACTGATTGCTTGTTACAACATAGTAAAATTAGGTAAAATACTTATTATGTGGAATGTTTGTGATACTCAATACTGCGTTTCTTCTGCTGACAGCAAGCACAAACAAGGAAATCCAGTGATGTGGCAGATTATCAGATGTTAGTCTACTCCTTTATTGAATATAGGATCATTTATTACATAAAAAATTGTCTTAGAATACCTTGAAGACTACTGTAAGCCTGCTGAGAAGACAAATTCACTTAAATGCAAGTTTTTATAATATGATAAACAAAGATTCCAAAACATTCATCTATTACGACAAGTTCAATTTCCTTCCTGCCTGAAAGAGAAATACACCAAATCTTCAAACTCAACCAAAAAAAAAAAAAAAAAAAAAAGAAAAAAATCCAACCTCAGTACAAGGCACTTCAATCTACTTCTACAAACTCTTCTAAGTCACAGATCTTTGAACAACAACAACAAAAAAAATCTTTCCAAACTCCAGGGCAACTATCTTTCATCATCTAGAGCCTGTTGTTTTATGACAGCAAGGTTCTGTATTTCCAAGGAAGCCAGTAGTACTGTGTCATACAAACATGGCTTGCCTTGAAGAAAGATGAAAGACATTTTAGATATAGTGCCCATTAAAAACCTCAAAAGAAGTTCATAAGATCTGAGAAAAGGAATAAAGGTGCAGAGTTGTACAGGAAATTTCATAAATCTGCAGTCAATCCAGAAAAATCTAAAGGGGGTTTTACTTGAGTTCATTTGACATTATGACAGAGACTGTACAAGGCCTCCTGCTTTTACAAGCTGAAGGCCAAACCTTACCATCTTCTCGGGTGCAATCCCCTTACTGAATCCACATAATCAGATGCAATGCCTTTATGGATTCAAATGCAAGATCAGGGCATGATGACTTCCATGAACAAAGAGCTGAAAGTTGGCAGAACGAGGCTATGTGTATTTCTGAGGAATTTCTGAGCAGGGCGTAGAAATGAACTCATGCATAACACAAGTGTATCTTGAAACAGAAAGTGAAAAGCTAGATTTCAACATACCTTTTTCATCTCATTTTCCAGATTTTCTTCCTCCTGACCTTCAGACAGTCGCCTTCTTAACTCTGCTATTTCCCGTTCCACATTTTCTCGATATTGATTCCACTGAGCTCGCTCTTGCTCCAACCTGTGATGATACTGGAGCTCATAGTCACGAACAGTCTCTATAAAACAGTATTTTCAAAACTTATTTTCAATGTAAGTTAAAAACCAGAGCTTTAGGAACTCCATCTCCAACCAGTCAATGATTTATCATAATTTATCAAAACTAGTTCACAACAGTGAACTCTCCCTTCCTCTCTCTTCCCTTTGATTCTTGCCCCAAAAACCAACTACACAAGCAAAAGATTCAAAGGAACTGCATCTCAATTTGTACCATCACTAGAAAAACAAACGAGCCTCCAAAACTGTGTAACTCCTAATTTCAAAACAACGTACATGTCTAACATCCTATTTAGCAGCACATTTTGTACCTCCAAGCACATCATCCAAACAAACTACCAAAACCTACTTATTTACTCCAAAATGCAAAGGAACTAGAACTTCTCACATAGCTTTCATTTCCCTATTATTAATATTACTTCTTCAGGTAAGGAGCTGTCTTTGTTTATATACGTACAGCAGCTGGCACAACTGAGCCTTGATCTAGGTTTATGTATCTATGTAGATCACAAATAAACAGAAATTTGTGTACTCAATATACATGAAGATTTGTGTTCTCTGGGGGAAAAACATAATCAGGTGATGGAAAAACTGCCTACAGCCAACAGTCTGCAGGCTCAGGATATTGTGATCCTGTTGTCAACCTTGAAGAAAACAGCCAGTTACGGCAACAGTCTGTCCCCAGTTTACATCCTGCATTTTGTTCCTTGCACATAAGTTTGTCTCGGAAATGTCAACAGCTGTGCAATATGCAAACATAACAAAGAATAGCTCAGAACTATCAAGAAAAAACAATAACCCATGACTGATACAGAGCAGCATGTTCAGTCACTAGCCTGGGGAAAAGTCCATGTGATAGTACTGGAGGGACACGTAACTGTCTAACAGCAGAACTATGTTTACACAGAAGGAGAAAAGAGAATCACGCTGTCAGCCTAAAGCTGTTTTCAGACTTGTCAGATTACATGCATTATACTTATCTTCATTAAGTGTGATACTTCATCCTTCCTAGTCCCTCAAAAATGCTTTGCATATATGTGGGAGTTCCCATTGCCATGATTCCTTCTAAATTCTATCCTCATATTAACAGAAAAGAACCACCAAGCTCCTTTTCACAAACTTAGGAACTACGCTTCATCTGTCACTTCTGTAGCCCAGTTTTGCCAAGCCGTGAAAAGCAGCTATCCATATTCTGTGCAAGAGCAGGCACAAATCACTAAACGCATACTAAAGCGGTGTCTGATCTTAGCAGCAGCAGCTTGTCTGGTTGTTACCTTTCATAATAGCTTGTAGTGAAGCTACTTCTTCTTGCCACTGTCTCTTCACCTCATCGATAGCTTCCTGCTTTGTATTCTCAGATACTGTAGCTATAGCTTTGATGTTCTCCATTTCAGCATGAGCTTCCATTAGCTGGGTCCGCAATTGTCCCAGATCATCTTGGGCTGCTTGGAGCACTGCATTTTGTCTTTTCAGGTCCTCTGAAAAGAAGTATTATTTACATTTAGCTTAATTAATAAATTCAATCTGAAGAGTATCCATAGTTGCTATGGCAAAGAACAGTGCTCTAACAAGGGGGTAAAGGAAGCACTGATACTAAAGCATCTACCCAGAACAACTGAACAAATGTTAGCAGGTGTCTTTAGTCTTTCTTGACTTCACTTGCCCTTGCCTTTTATTAAAAAAGTACCTTCTCATGGACGCAGCCACAAAGCAGACACTGTAGATTTAACCTATGAATCAATATACCTGATGAACGTGAACTGTGCTTTAAATTAGTTCATTATTATTTAACTCATTCTGGTAATGAATCTGGAAAAGATAAGAACAACAGACAGGAAGACAGTTCTTCCCCCATTTTTGGCACCAACTTGGTCCTGAATTTGGATAGTTGGTCCTTCATATTTCTTGAACAAAAACACTCTGTGACCACTGCCTGGAGCCCACATAAGAAAATTATGCAGCCTAATTTGTTTGGCTTTGCTAAAACTAAGCTTCTACTAAAAAAAGAGATACATTCAATGCAACATCCACTACTTCTCTAATTGTTGCAACTATAAACAGAAGTTAAACTAATTTCACATTATCCTCCTCAGTTAATCCCTGAATTAAAAAGCTCTGGAAGATATATATTATACAATTCATTCCAAAAGTACTAACACAAAATATATAGTTTTATGCCCACATAGCGTATTTCAATGGCAATCTCTTTTAGCAGAAACATCTGGCCAGCGTACAACAAACAGCAAGCTATCTCCATTTATTTCCCCTCAGTATCAAAATGCTTAATCAATCCTGGTGCCCAACACCTTACCCCCTGATAGAGAATATGGAACCCCGAGCTAATCGGGTACTCAAAAGGGCATTAATCCTTGTGTAAAAAAACCCAAGATCTTGTAGCATTTATATTACTTAGTTCTCAAATGACAGTATCAAGGATGGGCTGCCACGTCCCAACATACATTTAGGAAAGGGTCTTGGAGAATGTGAAAGTTGGATTATTTTTTTTTCCCCGCTCGTCACAATTTATTTTTATTTTCTATTTTTTGACTGTTATGTTCTGAAAAAGAGAGAATTATCGCTGATCTCATCAGTAGTATCTTGTATCTTAAATTTCCTTTCATCCAGCTGCTAGAAACACAAAGAAATAGGCCTTCTGTATGATCTGATCTTCATTATGCCTGTTGTATTTCTGCTCTTATAAGCTTATACAAGCAGCTGCAGTCTTAATGCATTATTTTTTGGCTTTGCTTTCATATGTTAAGGACAGGAAAATCATCAGGATTAGAAATAAATCAATTTGGCTCTCAGAACAGCAGTTATCTCTACTCTCCCAATTCTTCACCAGATATTTGAGCTCACATGGTTCAAATTTTCCTATGAAGAGTGTTACTGAAATAGATGCCCTTGGCTGGTATTAAAACTTTTATAATGTTTGTCTTCTTACATTCTACCTCAGATGGAAATTTAAGACAAATTAAGACTACATAAAAAAGCTAGTCACGAAGTACAAACAGCTCAGCACCTCGACTATGTCTTTCCACTTCCCAGATCAGCTGCTGTTCAGAGAGAACAAGCACACCATGACTTCAGAATGTTAGTATTAAAACTCACTGGTGGTGTTTCTGCGTGTACATAAAGCTGCTCTGCTGACTCCTATCCACGCAGACAAATCTTTAAATTAATTCTAAAAATTCATTCTAGGAAGCTAAATAGCCACCTGTTGAATTTTACTCTCTGCTTGTCTCTTATGTTCTTATTATGTGTCTGTTTAAAAGACTACTGCCACTTTTTCATTTTTGGCAAATCAGAAATAACAATCATGCTGGATATGCAGAGGAATATCCCAGTACTGGAAGAAAAATCCCTTAAGTTCTAATTATCCTTAACCAACTTTAAAACAAACAAACAAAAAAAAACCCCAAAAAACAAAAAGAAAGTATGTGGTGTGCATAGGCAAATGCGGAGTAGTAGCTGGCATTACAATTGTTATTCTTCATACAGGGATTATCTGAAGCTCAAGTTTAATTAAACTTTAGAATAATTCAGAATTGAGAACTTACCTTCCTTAGCCAAGTATAACTCCTTAAATTTTGCTCTCTTTTGATTAAATTCTTGCTCAAGTTGCTGCTTTGTGCGCAGAAATTCTGCATTGACCTTTTCCAATTCTGCTACCCGTTGTAGAAGAGCAACTAAAAATAAAATAGAAGATAAGGTACATCACTAACAGTTAAGGCATCCCATTCTGCAACTTTGAGGTTTGGGACTTATTCTTTTTAAAACATCTTTATTCAGTAGCTCAGCTGTTGCCCCATGATACATCAGGACAACTAGTCAGAGTCTTTAAGCAACAAGGGAAGATGCGTTTTCTTAGACTGCAGCACCAAGTTGTAATAGACATCTTCACAGCACTAGAGGTGCCTGTGGCAGGGAATTCTGTAGAAAACAATCAATCTCCCAAAGAAAATCATAATTTTGTACAATAAAGAAAAAACTGGAAAAAAACCCAGTGCCAGAATTATTTGTATTGGTGCTTCTTTCCAAAACACTGGGAATTTAGTCACCAGGCACAGGAAGAGTGTGTGAAAGCTGAACAACAAAGCACCAAGTTCTCAAAGGCTGAGGTCAAAGAAAACAAAGTGACAGCTGCTCAGCTAACAGCTATGGAAGAACAAAGCACAGAAAACCCCATAAGCTAAAAATTAGATGCCGTTATCTTCCCTGTCTTCAGTTCTGCGCATTCACCAAAAGAAAGTTTCTCAGACCATACTCAGAGCAGTTTGCCAGAAGATGACCACAATCTATGGAGAAATAACTGATCATAAGATAAAACTCTCCGTATTTCCAGCAGGCAAAAATCCTCAATGGCGCACATACATCACACTATTTTCCAGTATCTACCACATTAGCAGTTGATCTGGTGGTACAACAAAAGAGGGAACAGTAGGAAGTCCACAAGACACCTAAAGATTGTTACAATGTGGTTATTATTGAAAAAAACCATACAAATACCACTGCATGATGCTATAAAGATCCCCCACAACCACCAACCCTATAATGTTCATCTCCATGTGCACTATTAACTTCTTTGCACCTCAAGAAGTACAGGTCTGGTTTAGGTGCCAGAGTGTTTCACATTGCACATCTCAGAATTCAAATACGAAACAGAAACAAAAGACAGATGAACTATAACAAAATCCACCTCCATGCTGCAGTGCACTGAGCAAATAATGTTCCTCTGCACAATTCTCTATCTGTTCTGCAAAAGCATTTTATGGATGTGTTCCAACTCTGTCGTGCAAAGCTGAATCACTTCTTTTCAGTTACAGCCTCTGTATAGCACAGACTAGATATATAAAATATTGATCCATCAGAAGTGTTTACATATCACACCCAACACGCTTCCCACCAAAAGCAAGTAGTGAAAACATAGTACAAAGGCTACACGACTTCAGCATCAAACATTTAGACTTACAAACAGCCAGAATTAGATCTAGAGCTTACAGTGGTAAAACACTGGATGGTCAATGCCATTGAGATTGGGTGAGTTATATTTATTTTTAGTACCAGATGACTTAGAGTAAGAGCAGACACAAATAAAAGGATCTTTTAAAAGCACAGGTATGTTTTACTGATTGCTGGTTATGAGGGCTTATGGTGTTACAAAATACAGAACTTAATCTGTTCAACTCTCTATCAGATAAAAGGTATATGTAGATACAGGACTGACGAAATTTTAATGTTGCTTTTTCACTGAAAAAGTCATTTTGGTTTTTTAGCGCCTTAAATGGCAACACATCAGTTTCTGGCCAGCAACCCCGACCTGGATAGTGCAAAGCCGTTGCACAGGAGTATTCTCCAGAAAATGAAAGGAACCTGTAGCAAAGACGACGCATTGAGAGCAAAGCTTCAAGTGAGTTAGGAAAGCGGCTGGATCAAAACCAGGAAAGAAAGTGCACGCATGGAGCCAGGCCCAGGTAGCAAAAACGCTTCCCAAGGCTAAAGAGTTGCCTTTGATCTCTTGCTGAAGTCTTCCAAAGGGAAAGGGTTTGCCTACGTTTCCACTCCCCACTGACTTCTGAGAGAGGGTGATGCTGCCAGGAAAGCTGCTTCCCACAGCCTGGGGGGAAAGCAGCTCGCTTGCTGGCCCAGGCCAGAGCCCCCGTGCAGCCTGCTGCTGCAACGCCTGCTTCACGCCTCTGAGGAATGAAAAGCCATGCTTGGCTCTAAGGAGGCGGTTTTGAACTCACAGTTTCAGCTCTTGAAAGGAAACTATTAGAAGAACTATAGCCTAAGTGAGCTGTATGCTGTGGTTAGGGGCAGGTCGCTAAACCCTACAGGTCCAGCCAGGCAGCTCTGCATCTGCAGTTACCGGCCAGGAGGCCCAAAGCCACACACATACGTTCAAAACAAACCGAGGAGGAATCTGGACACTGGTCTTCAAAACAGCGTTTGTAGGGTGACCATACAAAAAATTGTTTTATTCTACAATTACTAATTCTGAAAGTTAACAACTGTAGACAACAGAAAACCCCCCCCCCCCCCCCCCAAAAAAAAAGAAGACTCAAGCACTCCTTGTTTACTACCCCAGAAAAAAATTAAAAACTGTAGACAACAGAAAACCCCCCCCCCCCCCCCCCAAAAAAAAAGAAGACTCAAGCACTCCTTGTTTACTTGTTTCCCTTTCCATCTTTCTTTTGCAGAGAGACAGCAACAGCTGTGCTACTGCTCCCATGGGAAAGCTGCTGTGCAAAGCAACTGAGTTGTATTTCTTCCGAAGGTGAGAGTTGCTTCTGCTGAGGATGGAAGCGACAGAGGACACCACAAGAGCAGAAACTTTCAGTGCTTTAAGCTGGGGTAACAGCAGACTCATACTTTTAAAAACCTCCTGCCCAAACGGAAAGAGGGATGGCAGAGTCACCAAGCAGGAAACGCAATTTAAACTTCAAATATTTACGTTTACAGTGTTCCCCTTCTCTACAGCCTGGCAGTTATGTATAAAAAAAAAAGTAATAAATAAATAATTAACCCCCACCACAACAGAGCTCTGGCCGCTGTCAGGACCAGCTGTAGGCATTCAAAAAACCGAACAGTTTAAGAGCTCAGCTGCAGGCCACGCATCACTGCAACAGCGTATTAACATCATTCTTTTTATTCAGATACTAAGTTTAAAGTGTTTTTACCACCTGTACTACATATGTGGCTCAGGACAGACCTTGCCGTTCCTCACACAGGAGAGGAGTTTGTCCGCACTACCAGCATCCACATTGCAGTGATACAAGGCACATAAACTTGAGGACGATGAACTATGTAATACATCAACCCCCTGAAACACATGTGCATAAAAAGCAAAAGCAAAGGAAGGTTTATTTTCTAAGACATCATGACAACTACCTTCTTTCTACTAAGTATGAATGATTAAATTTTCACCAAAATTACTTGCTTCTCTGGAGGTATGATTTGTATGATGGTCATACACACCCTCCACTTTGCAAAATGAAAGCGTGAACCCAAATCCAAATTGCCAGATGCAGGTAACCGCGGGCTAAAGTCTGCCTGGAAGCGCACTGAAGTCAATGGCAGGAAATGGACTCATTCATAGATTTTCAATTAGGCCTTTGTCATTTATAGCTGACTTCTTGCTCTGAATTTAGGTCCAACTCACCCCAGGTCTGTAACAGAGCTGAAAAAGAAAACTGTATTTACCATCATAGGCTATCAACTTAAAACTCACAAAAAAAAAAAATCCCCAAACCAAAACATACATTTTGCAATGACAGTATTCATTAACTTGTCAGAGTCCCTGTCCCTATGCTCCCATTTCCATGCACAGAAATGCAGCTATCAATGTTTAACGACACTGATAAAGTATATAGTCAACAAAGCCCGATAGATGGTCAGTTCTTGTGGAGCTACGCCCGACCGAAACAGGATCTTGTGTTACACATGAGATCAGAACAGGCACAGGACATGCTGTATTTCATGAAAGCAGTAGTGTGGAAGATCTAATTCCCTAATTAGGGCCCTAACTCACCAAGAAACAAACAAAAAACCTAAAGACCCAATTTCTTAACTCCTGAAATAGCACTGAGAAGGATTTAAATTAAAATTGGTATGCCAAACTGAAAAACAAACAAGCAAACAAGAAGTCCCTTTGGCCAACAATTTATTAGCTGCAAATAGCACTTTTTTTTCTCAGAGCATTGGGGCAAACAGACTACTGATGACACAGACATGGCAATTAAATTACTAGCTTTGTTTCTAACAAACAACACAGATTTTGCAGAGACACTTCAGGTCAGACGCAGGGATCACCACCTCCCTGCTTAACACTAACATAGCAAAGCACAGGGTATGCTATTATGTGGCTTAACCAGGTAGAACTCAAAAGAAGGGCAGCAAAATTCATTTCAGAGTGGAGTCATCAATTTACAGGAGAACCATGAAACCTGTTGGCGTACACAAAGAGAAACTCTAGTGAAAGAGATACAACTTTCTCTTAACCCACTACACAGCAAAATTTCAGTTCAAGTGAAACACAGGAACAAACACACATTTCCTATTGACTAGTTACTTAAGTGCTGTTTCACAGATCAGCTCCCAAAAGGATTAAATTCTATGTATGACAAAGTCTCCAGTTACACAAACATGTAGTGACCATTCCAGAACTAAGACAGACAAAGCTGATTATCAATAAGACTATTTTTGAGTACTAGGTCTATTTATAAAATTAATGCCACCAAGCTTTCTACTTGATATTTAAAGTGTCAAACATGCCATCAAGAGTTCAGTCCTACGTAGCTGAAATCTGAAAAACAGATCAGAAAAAAAAAAATATATATACGTACAATAAACTTTTTGGAGACAAAAAAAAAATCACTTCTGTCATTTCCCACCTCTGTCTTTTCCTGTATTTTCTGCTTGAGACAGAAGTATGGGAAAAAAAAAATATATGGCTGCCCATTTTTCTTCATGCTTATTTCCTAAGAGTACTAATTTTCATCTATCATGACATCATATTGGAGCAACAATTATGTTACTATATAAATTTTTAATCTAAGAGTCTGCCACCAAAACATGTATTTAGACTGCAAAAAGCTTTTATTTTCTTCAAACAGGATTTGATTTTAAAAAAACAAAAAAACAAAACCCAAACAACAAAAAAACAGAAACCCAAAACACCCCCCCCCCCAAAAAAAATATACTCCAATACAGTTGCTCTGTAACAGGCACCCAGAAGTAAAGGAATAGATTATGGTTCTTTTAATAAGCATGTTGAACAGAAACAAGTCCTGACTTAGGAAATGGAGGTTGCTTTATTTTCAAGGAACAAAATTTGCCCTTACACACAGATATTCAGTAGTGGCAGACCAAACTGAAGGAAAAAAAGGAAGAAAAGAATTATTTGCTTTTCCCAAACTTGCATTTGGAAGCATCAAGCATTTTATTTCCCTGGACAAATGGCTAAAGCTTACTGGTCAGCATACACTTTTCTAGTTTTATTTGAGGACAGAGAATTGCACCAGACTTCTCACTTGCCACCTTCATTTTCAGAGTGACAACAAATCCCTCTGGATTGTCACACCCCTCCCTCCCTTCCAGAGTACTTCACTGCATGCAATGATGACAACTAAGCTATAGAAAGGAAAAGAAGAGGGGAAAAAAAAAGAAAAAAAAAGAAAAAGAGACTAACCCGCAGCTGTGCAATGGAAGACGTGCTGTTGCTTGCCAATATTGCCACCAGTAAGTAGTTCTGCAGAAGTAACTCTTAGGCAGTTCCCACTTTGAGCAGCGTGGCTTTCAGAGACACTGTTGCATTCATCCAACAATTTCTAGTTTGTTGTACCATCGAAGGTTATTTGACATCCACAACTTGTTCTCTATTGACTAAACATTCACAAGCAAACAATCCGGTACAAATTTAATGCTATACACATAAAAACTTGGTGTTGCTGACAAATGCAGGTATCACTTACAATGCAGAATTGAGCCTTGCTGCATCATATCCGTTACAATATCTTTTTATTTATTGCAGTAAATCAGTAATTGCAGGATCAAAAATATTCAGCTGAGCACTGCATGTTACAAACACCTAACCACATTATAAATATTATATTAACATCAAGTGGAAGTTTGCAATATACTATTGAAGTTTGAAAGTAATATTACTTTTTCATCGAGGTTGAATGACTGAAACACACCTTTCGACTATAACTTGTAGTCTCAGTAGTGCCTATTCCTACTCTTTATTTTCCTTTTTTATGTTAAACACTGCATGACATGCTACATTAAGGATCTCAGAAAAAAAGAAAAGCTACCACCAAATTAAAATAATTAAAATATAAAGAAATGGAGGTGTTTGAATAAATGGGAAGATTCTCTTCTACAATACAATCAAGAAGAGAACAAAAACAAAGGGAGGAGAAAATGAGGGTCCTTTAAATGGCTTAATTAATCTGCACAGTTGAATAGCTATACACAATAATAACTAAGTAACGTTTGACATGATATTGTAAAAACTTGCATAGCTGTTTATACGACCATCTTCATGGTATTTTACACAAGTTGCTTGCATTTCACAGGTGCATCATCTCTAAAGATCTTGTTCCTGCTTCCACCAGCTGGGGTAGCTGCTATTCACTATGAAGCATTGTTCAAGATCAGCACCAAAGCTACATCTGGTGCTGCTGTTTTAAATCAATGCAGATGTGTACAGCAGGCAAATGAACATGAGAGCATTTCCAGGTTCAGGTCAAACACCGATTACCAGAAATGTCACTTAGTACTTGTTAGTAAGACAATGTATTGTCCTGTATCTTTGATCTGCAACCATTTTTACGAAGTCTTCCTCAAAGTTGTTTATACAGCAAACATCTTCATGCAGAATTACAAGGAAAAAGGCCAACATACTGTTTCTCCTTCCCCATTTTTTCCACTCTCGCTTCCCACTTTTTCTCCCTTTTCACGGTGCTCACATGTTAACTACTTCCTTGCTTTGTTATTGCCTCCGTCATCTTCTTTCTTGGACACAAAACCAGGCAGTTGCAGTTCTGGGGTCCAAATCTCCATCCCCTGACACTCCATTTGCACTCAGTGAAGGGGAATCACACCTGACTTCCTCCCAGTTTTGATAAGCCCACTTCATGTGATGAGTAATGCTCCTCACCTCTTCTACACATTTAGTCATTCTGGCCCCAGGTAACTTAAGTCTAGTTTTAAATTTATGCTTAGTTAAACATTATTTAAATTAGACTGCAATGGAACAGTGTTCACGCACATCAAGTATCACAGGAATGCAATTAATGGCTTATGTCCATGTTGACAGAAGTGGGCTTGGGTTTTTTTTTCCAATTTATCTTTAATTTGCTAAAAGCACCGTTCCTTCCCAAGGACAGTCCCCTACCTCCATTATTATAGCCTGGCTTTTCCTACATCCCTATCATAGTAGCTAGTTCTTTCCTTCACCGTTTAACTAGCATTGCCATCAGACCTCTGAGTTTCGTGCACATGCTTCGTTTTCTCCATGGAAGTTTCAACCCGATGCGTGAGGGGTTTTGCCATCGTTAGTTTTGACTCTGTTTCATTTCTGCCATTGATGTTTTGGCAGGGGGTGAGGGGGAGAACAATCCCTTACAAAATTTCAGGAAAACATTATTTGTTAGCATTTTTTCAAGAGAATCAACCACGCTTTCCACCTCATCAATTCAGTGATAACTTAAACAGGACAGCAGTGGATGAATCACAGTGTTGGAAAAGTCAACCGGACATCACAATAGGTGGTATCCTACGGAAAGGATTTTGGCTGCATCCTGCTGCTACCATCAGTGAATCTTCTCAGAAACACAGTGTTGGTAAGCTTGAATGCGCATCAGAGTATCTCAAAAGTCAACAGCAAGCTACAGTCTGGTTAACACAGACACTTTGAATTCATCTACAGCGACACAAAATGGAGAGAACCGAGTTACCAGTCTCATCACAATCATCAGCATTTTCCCTGCTCTCTCAGTGCTTGTATCTTATTCCCCTGGCTTTAACAACTTTTCATTTTTATAACCGCTCTTTACAAGAGGATCAATTTTTAAAAAAGACTGCAGGAAAAAAGCTCAATGACTTCTTGGGTTCATGAAGGGTCTATTTACTGTACAGGCTGCGTACATTTACTCAAATTAGTCACTGTTTGAGCAAACAAGAGCATGGTGATGGCAGCACAAAACTCAGCGAAGGTTAAGTATCCAAGTACTGATCAAATTTCTCTAAAAGGCTTCACAGCTTGCGCTGAGTGTCATTGCTGCTATGATTACATCACTATCAGCTCAAAGCTAGCCTAGGTACATACCCTGCAGCCACAGCCTGACTTGATCCCCTTGGCAAAGCTTTTTGAGCATTTAATACATCTAAACTTAAACAATGCATCTGTCAAACATGTCAGCATTCACGCACACTTTCACCACTCGTTTTATTTCATCAGTCTGTCCTACCCCATTACCTGATAAGCTAAACATTCAACATGAGGTATTTTAAGCAGACACACAAAGGAGGCTCTTTCAGCCTATAACAAGACCTCCAGCAGAGCCACCTATTCCCCTTCCACAGTATTTTAAAGCAAGTCCCCAAAAACTGTCAAGTCGCTTAATTCTTCTTGATCAAAGCAATGTTGAAAATATGAATGAGTCTTCATGTTTACACAGGAATGCTTCTGCCAAGCATTTCCACACTACCACATCTCATCATTTGTACGATACAGCCACAAATCCAGAACAGGATTAAACTACTTCACGTGGCAATTACACTTGACAGTGAGGTTTTCAGAGTGTCTTGCCTTGCAAGAAAAACAAAATTTAAACAGAGGATATTGTCTGTTTTAGTAAGCCATCAGAAATCTGCTGTTCTGATCAAATAAGAATATTTCAGATCGACAGACATTTAGGGAGTGACTGATATGCACTTCACTATACAGGAGACCACTTACACAATTTATCACTCTGAACACCACTAGTACAAATGTTTTCTTAAAATGTAAACATTGGCTAAACCCAGACAACAAACTCAGTACTGATTTTCTTTCAAGATAATTTAATTGCTGACTCATTTTCAGTGGGAGGAAAAAAAAAATTCCTTTGACTCCTTATAATATGTTTATCACTTTGCCTACAGATTTATTAAAGACAGTCCTCTTTTGGGAAAAAAGTGAATAAAGTATGACTCAGCTCTCAGGGGGAAAAAAAAACCCCGAAACAACCCTACTGCATTGTTCTCTTTGATGAAGTAATTTAATATATAAAACAAACCCATTACATTAATTCAAAAATTCCCCCAGATACCACCAGTCTAAGATCTCATGCTGTCTTGCCATTTGTTGTAAGGACAATAACTGAGGTGTAGCTTTGAAAATATTCAGGCTACAGACCACCCCAAATAGTCTGCTTCCCAATTTCTGAGCAGAAAGAACAAATTAATGATGACCTAACACACTTAAAAATTCAAAGGAAGGTAACAAAAGTGAAATATTCAATTGGAGAGATAAGCACATAGCCAGACCAAGAAAATGATGCAGAGAAAAACAAAAAGAAGCCACTGTTTGTGAAATTTATATAGGCAATGGCTTCTCTAGTTTACCATTGCTACAGGTATGAGGAGACTGCCATTTAAAGCAAACCAGCATCTCTGTGGATATTTTCAAAAGCTGATATAATCAATAATAGTGTGCAAACTCACTTCCACGCGTGCAGCTACCAGACAGCACTACTGTACTTTTACAGGTACCAGAGAAGCTTCAGAAACATTCACACATACTCAGTAATTCATACATAACGCAAGAGTTATGAATGTGAACAAGCACCACAAAAGGGAGTTAACACCAGATTTCTTTCCCTCTGTGGTTCCCTACCCCCTCCTACATAATTTGGCCACCCGAATTAGTAGGCAGAGAATAAACTGAAAAAGGGAACAGGTGAAGACTTACTTTCAAGGAAGAGTAATTTAAAAGTGTTAGTTGTCAGAAAAGCAGGTTGCAGGCATGAAAACATGGTGCCTTAGAGTAACCACTTAAAGGACATAAATCTTAATAAATGGCCTGGAAAATATGGTTGCCAGATGTATTTATGGAGACACTGTGGTGATGAATACAGTATGACAAATAATAAAAGATGATTAACATCTTTATTTGATAAGGAACAGGCTACAGTTCCTATCATTTGGAGTAAGGTTTCTACAGCAATTTAATAGTTTCCCTGAGAACAATAGACTGCTACTCCCCCAAGCCTCTAAAATCTATTTCTCGACAGAAAACATTGCCATCATTCTATATATTCATATTTTTTGCTACCACTTGTCAACCAAATGAATTCCTGAACAGTTAAAAAGGAAGAAAATCCTCCTCCAGCATGAAATCTTAAAGAATTTTTAAACATGCCTGGGCTATAAGCAATATAGAACATGAAGACTTTACTAAACCTGCAGTTATGATCATTTTAAATCAACTTAAGTACTGGCAGTCATCTGAAAGGGTAACTCAGCACTCCCACCACACCCTGACCACACGTGCCTTTTATCCCCACCATGCTACAAGAGCCTTTGAGGCTGTACAGTGACGGGATCAGAGAAGTGATACAGCAAAAAGTTGGGGGGTGGGAGGGGAGTGAGTCAAACCAATTTTCAGCCAAACCAGGTCCCTGGTCACGCTCGCCACTTGGCTGAGCATATACCAGAACTGGCACAAATGTGACAGCGAGGATGTAGACTGGTTTAAACTGTGAAAAAGTCTGAACTATACCCTTGGACATTCATATTACTACTGTGTGGTCTCCACCCCTTCCTTTATGCCAGCTCTAATGCTCATCAGCCTTCCACTAAATCAATTAGACTCATTGATCCAGCAGTGAGTAGTTCTCAACTGGGTGACTGAGCTGAACTGGCTCAGCGACGGGCCCAGCGCACAGAGCTGACACAAAGGAAATGATAGGAAGAAGGAAGCAGGATCACTCCAACTCAGCTGTGACATGAAACCACAGCCTATGGTACAGTTTGATAATCAGTTTAAACCTAAGTGCATGCTGCTTGCCAAAAGAAATAGCCTGGCCTTCCTTCTGTCCTGCACTCTCCCTTGGGGCAACTGAGATCGGTGTAGTCATGCAGCAGAGCTTACTTCTTAAGACTCGATGACTGTCATTTGTAGGTGATAAATGACCTTCCTCAAATCCTGATTTCCATTCATACTCTCCAGGGGAAGCTTACAAACTTAATCTGTATCAGGAAGCAAATTCCAAAGCTCAGATTTCCCATCAGTGTTTGTATACACACAGGTTTTGAACAAATGCAACTGAAAGGGTGTCTTCAGTATAGATGCATTTAGACTGGTACAAAACCTAGAGTTGTATATAAAAAATATATCAGAAGACACTTGTATTCCAGAATAAGGTTAGGCTCACATTTACTCTTACTTGAAAGCAAATACACTAGTACAAAACTACAGTTAGATTAGACCCTATAATGTGACATTACAACCCTTCCTGATATATCATCAGGTAAATGTAAGCCTCAGTGCCTCAAATGAATGTAACCTTTGTAACATCAGGAGTTTCTACACCATTTAGAGCTTTAGCATCTTTACCTCCAGTTTCATCTAAAACTCAAACAGAAGCTGTGAAGACCAGACAGACAGCTATAATATGTTCACAGTTAGAAGCGTCAGTCAAGCACAGAATCCAGAGTTTGGCTAATTGCTTTCCCATTAATTTAGCACACATCTCTAGATACAGCACAAGGAAGAAGATATAAAGAGATATTGTGAGTTGACAATTAAGAAAACCTTACTTGAAACCAATCTTTAAAAGAAAATTTAAAAGATGTAGCATATGACATAAAGATGCCAGCTTGCCAGATGATTTGAACTAACAGAGCCAAATTTATGCTTCATATTTCACCAAAATAAACCAAGTAACACCACAGCTAAATTATATCACAGTGATTTTGGCACAGACTACTGTTAATGCAAGATGAATGTTCCAATTCCTGTGTCTGAAGTCAATGGGAGTCTAATATGAACTTCAATAGGCCTTAAGAAAGACAATTTTCTTAAAGGGGAGCAGACATGAAAATTTATAGCGGATGGTTAACATAATTATTGCTTGCACAGTAACTTCCAGCACTCATCTGTGTTTCTTCCTATGTAGATTAAGCCAATGACACTGAAAATACAGATGTAAGGATTGTTTTATACTCTGTGGTTCTATCCAAGTTACTGTTTGCAAGTTACTGTATTTATTTTTTTTTTAAGCAACCAACCATGGTGCTAGTCTAATCATTTTGCATAGCACTGACGTAGCACAGATTAAAATATAACACAAAAATTACTTATGTTGGGGAGTATTTTAATGGTAACCACCCATGCAAATACAAAACGTTACCCTACCAAGGCATGGGTGTGGTGGGTAAACAGTTATACATAGAAACACTTAGACAAAAAAGGTGAGAGAGCGCTCTTTCTTCTTTCGTTTTGCATATTTCTCTCTTTTGTTGCTATTTAAATAGCATTTCAAGTCTTGCTGCAATTATCTGTAAGTTAAAAACATGTAGCGACAAAACATGTAATAAAAACCATTCAGTCTATTCAGGTCACTTTCTTAAAGGCATGGCCAACACCGCTATAATCAACAAAGCTAGTTTGGTTTGATCCTCAGTTAATCCTTTTCTCTCACCTACAGGCCGTTCCCTCTGGAGCACCACACAGTTAATGAATGCTTCTGTTGTCTTTCAATTATTGATTCTGATTCACTTTGCCATGTATAACTTCTGTTATTGCATTTTTGCTCCATAGTTTTACTAAAAAACTTTTTCAGAAATCATAAAATATAACAAAGATGATACATATTAACAAAAAATTCCCACCTGAATTCAAATTTCTTCTCTTGGTGTGACTCACCACAGTAAGGCAAGCCTCTTCTGCTTATTAAGTAACTAAATCAGGCTTTTTTTTTTTTTTTTTTTTTTTTTTAATATCTTAGTTATTTTTCAGTTCTTAATGCTGCCAGACACACAAGACAAGACAGGGCTCTTAACTGCACACAGAACAAAATGAGCAAATCGCAGCAGTGCGGGTTTCTTGCCCTGCTCTCTATTGATAACAATTTTCAGAACTGCTCTGATAGCCAGAAGATGGAACTCATATTTTTCGGCCTTTCCAAGAGGCATAAATTAACTTCTAGCAATTGATTTTCACAATGTGTGAGGCACATAACTGCTTTGGTTTTCAAATAAAGATACCAAGGTATTACAGAATTAGAAGTAAGCCAACCTCCTGATAAATAGGCGAGCAACTGAAGTCCATTGCCTGCAAAATACTATAACCTGTTCTGAGAAAACTCAGAACCTGAAGAGATATAGGGTAGGGTTGAAAAGCAGATGAGTACTCGCTCTGTATCAAGAGTAAAGCAGGAGATCTTCCCTTTTTAGTAAAAGAAACTGGAGAGATCTTAAATAAAGAAAAAGATATTAAAAAAAACAGCAAACAAGCTAAGATTCAACATAGCTAGGGAGCAATGCTGTTTGGAAAAGAAAAGAGAAGACATTTTTCACAGAGGAAGTTTATACGGTCGTGTGATTTCTCTAGAAGAAGAATGGAGGCATGGAGGAAATGGAGAGTGAGGGTGTGCTAACTGCAGAGCAGAGCAAGCAAAGACCGGAGCAGCCAAAACAAGGGCAAGGTACATGGGACACCCACAGACTGGAGGTTGCAAAAGGCCTGCGAGAGGGAGAGGAATATTTAAAGAAGATGAGGTGATGGCTGGGAAGGAGGACCGAGGAGACCAGAGGATTAGCTGAAGAGCAGTAGTTGCCTAAGACAAGGTCAAATGACTGGCTGTTTGACCGGAGAGGAAAAAATCTGTGACCAAGGGTCAAGTAAGGCCACATTTCTGCCACTTAACTGTGTGTAAGCAGAAATTGCCAGGGAAGATGGAAACAGATGTGAAGGGTGATTCGAAAGCTATTATTTTTCCTCTTCATTGTATTTGGAGCAGTCAGGCCAGGGAAGACAAGCATAGGATGGGGACAGGAAGGAGAGAAGCACCACCACAAGTCAGCTGAATGCCGACAGGAGTCGTGGCTGACAGAAGCAGACATGAATGGAAAAAATAAATAAATAAAATAAACACAGCAATTCCTCATTATATTAGCAGTCATGATGCAGTTCTGCATTCTTAAGGTACTACAGGCACTGCTAATAAAGCAACAGGACAACCCAGAAGTTCTCAAGCACCAGGTATATTTCAGTGAAGACCTAAAAAGCAATACTCTTCTTTCTGAAAGACATAGAAATATTAACTAAGGGTACGCTACTCACTTGTTCCTCCCATGTCAATTTATATAAAGGTATCAGATGATTTAAATTTTTCCAGAGATAATTCATCATGCTTAACTGACTATACCATGACTAAAATTACACAATGCTTACACTATTTATAGAATAACTTGCAGAGGCTAGTACTCAGACACCACTAAATCAGATACTAAAAACAATTCTGCAAGTAAAGACTATGAACCACTCAGAAGCACTAGACCTTTGGAGTGACAGATGTTCCTCTTAAATACACACACAATGGCATTTATAGCTAGTCGTCTTTTTTTCCAACCTTGCTGTCAGAGACTGCTTAGAAGTCTGCTTAGTAAGTGCTGCTTATCAGGGTTACCAGTTCTTATCTTGGAAGACTTCAGTCAGAGTAAAGCCATAACCTTATGCTTTTTCTTTTTTTTTTTTTTAAATAAAAGTATGTAGTTTTAAAAAAAAAAAAAAAAAAAAAAAAAAAAAAAAAAAAAAAAAAAAAAAAAAAAAAAAAAAAAAAAAAAAAAAAAAAAAAAAAAAAAAAAAAAAAAAAAAAAAAAAAAAAAAAAAAAAAAAAAAAAAAAAAAAAAAAAAAAAAAAAAAAAAAAAAAAAAAAAAAAAAAAAAACAACCAAATAACCAAATATAATAAAATACCTAAACGTAATATAGAAAACTTCACATCTTAGAAGTATTTTTTAATAAAGTGCCTGGAGTGAAAACCCAGGAAGTCTGCCATTCAACCATCACATGTTATGAAGCGTATGGGATTTGGTCCACTCCCACGCTGAGAGACATTGTTTGTTTTAGCTTCTTAAAAGTTTTAAACCAAAATTCCTTCTTCAATCACTTTCAAGGGAGCACACACAAACTAGTTCCACAGTGGGAATCCTCTCCACCCACAAAGGGTTATGGGAAAGCAACTAAGCATCTTGAGGCATCAGGCCAGAAAGGGAAGAAAACATTTACTGAGGCCATCTTCTCTGTGACGATGGTGAAGTGGCCAAGAAGCAATACAAATGGGCAAAGAATTTATATTTTCCAGCATTCAAAATGCAAGAGAGAGTCAGTCCACGTGTTAAAGTATATTCATTGTGCCTTCAGGCAAGTCAACGGCTAATTATAAAGAACAAGGTCACAGTATTTTTCAAAATTAAGAGAGAGATTTGGGACTTGGCTTCAATAGACACCCTGAATGTGCATATTTCCACTCCGGAGCAAACTAACCTGCTGAGCGGATCAAAACTTCCTTAGAAATTCTAAAAGGTGGAAACATGTACATTCAAGGTGTCTGTTTTGCTTTTGAAGCCAAATCCCAGATTTGACCACTGAACTGACATAGAAAAACATAACGGCTTAAAAAAAAAGTGTGTTTTTTTAATTAAAAAGATATTTGTTTAATAATATTAGTAACTATTAAATAATAATAATACAAGGACCAAGCAAAATGAAAGTGAGGGAAGACATTTTTTGGTTCTTGGAAAGTACCAACAATTTTGAAGTTACTCCCCAAGAGAAAAGAGTTTAACATTTGACGGTTACATCAACAACACAGAGCTGAACTTCAGCGCTCAAAACCAGTCCCCTACCCACCACACCTAGCTTTCGAGATGAGTAATAGCATTTTTAGATACTTCAATTTAATTTAAAAGTGATACTTATAAGGAAAATAACTAGAAATGTAAAAGTGTCTAAAGCTTAAGTTTCGTTCATTAATTTTCTATGTGACATCCCAGAGCCCTGCACTAGGAATGCTCAGCCTCTGGGATACGTGAAAAGTACGGCGACAGCAAGACTCAGCTCTTGTCAGGACCCCGTATTATTGTCACAGGGAAACAATGCAGCTCATGGTGCTGCTTAGTGGTACTAAAATCAATATGGCAACGTCCTCCAATCTTCTGTATACAGCTGAGCATTTCTCTCCACTGAGAACTGGCATAATCTCTGACCACAAAAGAGAGATACCATTTTTACTGGCCTAAGCACAGGAGTAAGAACAAGTTACTCCAATACTGTATGAATTCTTTCTGCTGGCAAATTCTGATTAAAATGTTTGATAGACTGCGCCATTAATAGTTTCCTTTATCACAGAATAATATCAATGGATATGCTATTTATGAGTCTGACTGTGCTAATGGTTTAAGTTTACTAGTGCGGTAAGAGGAGTTTAATAATTTGCATATAATTGTAATTAACGTCAGTCTTGAAGAATTAGTGTTTTATGTAACTGCAGTTTCTGCATTGAAGCATACTCCAGATATGAGAAGGGGAATAATACTAAAGCCTGAGCATTCTGATAGGGAAAAACTATGCCAAAACATTTTGTTTGGTAACTTTATTTTCAGAGATGGCAAGCATCCAGATCTGAATTAAACCCAGGGAGGCTGAGAGCACACCACCTTCAAAAATAAAAATATTTTGAAAAATAAGGCATTACTGTTCCAGTCACGCAATCTAGACAACACACATATTAACTAAAATCTCAAAAAACCCCACCTTGACCAGGATCAATAAGAACCACACATCTACTTGCAACACAGGTTGACATCATTAGCTAAGAGTTCACAGCACAGTGCACAAAGCTACACCAGCAGCCAAAGGACTCTGCACTTAGCCTTTCTGCGATTGTTATCATATGGAAACTCTATTACCCCACACAAAAGTATTAGAGGGTTATTAACGTCTACACTAAGCCAAAGTACAAAAACATGGTAGGATCTGGCGTCCGTTCTTCTCCTATTTCTTTGTGCTATTCCTTCCTCTCTTCTTGGGCCCATTTTCATTTCAGTATGGGCATCAGAATAGAATATACATTCTATATTATATTCCTCTCATGTTCTTCCATATATGTTATTTCTACTACAGTAGAAATAGTAGTTCTTTTATACTTGCTTTCAACAAAAAATCATAGCTGATGCGTTTTGCACAAGTAAAGAATGCATAAGGTATTTATAATCAATATAAGCAATTATAAAAAGCCATTATTTTTCCTTAGGGGAACATATTAATCCAGTTCTACTTTGTCACATGTAATCTTAAATCAGAGGTTACACTAATCCTTTAAGCAATAAATTCAATGCAGACAACCAAAAATATATAATAATTCCTTTCTTCAATATTTTCTCCACATTAAAATACAACGGAGAAGTTTCAAGGCACACTGTTGGCAAGTTACTCAAAAATAAAACCAACACACATGAGAACAATAGTATAGTAATCAAAGTGGATAAAAAACCCCAAACTGGTCCTATTACTGCCAAAGGAGGATGAGGGAGAGGAGCCATTTTAGAAGCTGTAATTCTTTAGTGTGAGAACACAGCAACCACTTTCAGAATCCATCCAACTTCCAGCCAGTTCCCCCTGCCATGTGCCTTATTTACAGCATCCTCATCTTCCCACAGCTAGAAAGCATGAGAAAGACAGCAATTCGTACCTCCTACAAGAAAGACTTCATCAACCTATCAAATCACTAAATTTTACTTGCACCTTTCTGCCTTCTTTTTAAATAACAACAACAAAAAAATAAAATCTATCCAACTTGTAACTTCTAATATACTACTAACAAACAACTACCTTTCCTGGTCAAGAGGCAGCAAACATTTGTACAATGCACAGTTCCGCTGCACACCTGCAGTCAGACAGTCTGCAAAAGCCAAGAAGAAAATTTGTTCAAGTTGTTCTGTAGCTCTCAGAAGAAAAGGCTAAAGAACAATAAACAATGGTTATTCACCAGAAAGTACACAAAAGCAACACTGATCTTACAAGCATGACAGCAAGTAAATTCACCTTCCCCTTAGTGCTCTAGAAGGACGAGCATGCAATCATTGACCTTAATGTAGGAAAAGAACCCACAATCTAAGCACCTTCATCGTTAAGACTTTGAAAAGGTAGACTGAAATACTGAAATCCCTGAGGATGAGCACTTTCTCGTGTAACTCCACAAAAAAAAAAAAAAGCCCACACAATTCCCTAGATATGCATAATTAAGAATACATCATTGCCCTTTTCTAACAGAGTGCTTTCCCAGGGAAACTCATCTGCTCTCTTTTTTTAGAGAGCTCTGGCATAGTCTCTTGGCTGGGTAAGCACCTATCCTTCAAGATTCTGCACATCTCTCTATAGTCCTCCTATTTCTACATTATGATCAGCCTCAACTTAAATTTCTTGCTCTCTCACCCCTTCCCATACATCCCATACACTAAACACTGTCCCTTCAATCCCATCTTCCAAGCTAAGCATTACCTACAGTTTTTCCGATACGCATACAGTTCTGTAACCTATTCCAAGGGAAAAAAATACTTCCTTGTCCGTAATTCCTCCCAAACCAGAAACAAATAACCTTTCCATAACAAAAACCTTCAGGGAAAGCTGATCTTCCTCCTGCCCAGGTAAATACCATCCTGAGAGAAGAGCTGTCATTTTCTTTGTCTTTTCCAGCACAGGAACAATCCGTCCCTGCCAAGTATCCTGACCTCAACCTCCTGAAGTGCCTTTTCCACACACGCACACAGTGAATACAGCCCTACATCACCTGCCGCGGCCAAATCAATGACGAAGTCCTGCCCAGCCAAGAAATGTCTACCTGGATACGAGCATCACCACCCTTTTCCTCCCCTCCCGCGGTCCCCCTCTTCCCCGGGCGGGGAGGCCTTCCTCGTCCCACCACACACCTAGGCTGAGAGCCCCTTTCCTGGCAGCAGCGCGTCCTCTGAAGCATTATCCTCCCTCCTTGTGCGCGCTGGGGAACCGCCCTTGCTCCACATTAAGCACATTTACAGACTAATAACCACCTGCGATGCCCCCTTCCTCCTCGCAAGGCCTCCCCGACCCACCTCTCCCAGCCAAGCTCCCCCCGGGGCGCCCACCGCCCGCCGTCCCCCCGC
>NW_008795034.1:4566051-4571474 GCF_000699145.1 Aptenodytes forsteri
CGGGCCGGGCAGGGCGGTGCTGAGCCGCCGCCTGCCCCCTCCGCCTGGCCTGTCCCCACGGCCTCGGCCTGGCCTGCGGGCCCGAGTGGTCTCCCGGGCCGCGGCGAGGCCCTGCCCCCGGGCTTCCCGGGCCAGGGAGACATCCCCTGGGCCTACTTGCATAGGCTAGGCTAAACGTATAGTTAGCTTTTATTATTAAGGGAATTGGTTAAAGTGGCACCAATAAAATACTATTCTGCTGTATAATCTAGGGAGGGAAGCAGGTGTGACCAGGATGGATGGCAGAAGGAGCCTGTCCAGCCACGGGATCTCTTCCTCACCACCCATGGTGCGTTGGTCTGTGTTGATGGAGGAAGGTGTTAATCCTTCCACCGAACTGGAAGATCATGTCTAAACTCCAGGTTTTTACCAATAAAAAAGTAGATTGACATCCTTTGGGCACATGTAAAACCACAGAAAGCAGTGTTGGAGTGGATAGTAAGATACCAAGTCCTGTCAAGGGCAGGATCTATTACGGCTTGCCTTTCTTACAGCTTGCATACCCTAAAAATCAGTCATTTTTAAACTGGGTCTCACAGAACCTTCACCCTTCCCCTCACTTGTTGCCACAGTTTATCAGACCTTGCTATCAAAATAGGGGGTATGGCAAGACATGGGATTCTGCATTTCATATTACATTTTTGCTCAGTTAAACCAAATACAAACTTGACTTAGGGAGTCTTTGAAAATTAATCCTTTACATTTTGCCTATTTTGATCAATTGAGATAAATCTTCTCAGTCTTTGCTGTTGTAAAAAGCAGGTTTAAGCAAAAGACTTAACTTTTCAGTGTTCCCAACTGGAGGCATTTAGAACTTTCTTTTCATAGGTATTTGGAGAACCCAGACCTGCAAATTGCTCACAGAATTGCTGGCTTAGTGACAAAATGGTCAAAGGACTAAGTATCACTTGAGGTACATTTCCAAATTTCTTAGCTCCTGCTTAGGCTCTTTTAGAAGTAGCTGGATATTATAAGCATTCAACACATAAATCCTTTTGAAAATCTAGTCCTAACTGTGGGAACTGAGCTCTTGAAACTCTTCCTCGTGTGTGTTCATATGGGTACCCCAAACCACCCATATTAGCAGCTACTTTCATCTCGTTCATGTCAAGGCAAAACTCCCACGTTTTGATCGGCCCGGGATCAACCCCTTATGCATCACTCCTGCTGCAAACAGAAAGTAAGATAATATCAAGCTTGATATCTGTTGTACCTAAAACTTATTAAGGGATGAATATCATATCCCTTCCATCACTTCCATTGACAAAATATTGACTACTGGAACTGCAACATTTCAAAATCTGCATCGGAACTCCTCAGCTTACATATTAAATGGGATTTATACAGTAGTTTGAAGAATAGGAAAACTCTCAAGGGGCTCGTACTTTTTTTTTTTTCCTGTCTTGTTCTCCAATCTAAAGCTGTACTAGCTTTATAGGTATGGTTCTTACTTAATCTTTCCTTCTTTTTCTGGACAGTAATTGGACTTGACAGAGGTAAACATTTATGTAGTATCTATTCACAATGTCTTGGGACCTGGAACAAATGGGTAACTTCCTATGTGCCTCCCAAAACGTCCCATTTAGTTCTAATCACTTGTAGTTCTTATAGCCTTGATCTCAAAGGATTTTCCAGCATGACTCAGCTAAACCTTAAAAGAAGCAAGCAAAGTTTAACAGCGGTTTGCAGTCATAGAAAAAGACCTATTGCAGTGGCAGAACCAGCAGAGACCAAAAGTCCTGAACTCCAATCCCTGTGCTGTAAATGTTGGACAAGCGCAGTATTAATGAATCAGTGAGACGTGGGTCAGATCTAGAGAGCTGCAGGTGAGCAGAGACTATTTCTGGAATAAGCTTCTCCAGAAATAATAGCGCTCCTAGAATCCCATGCATTTTATCGAATATATTTGACCTAGAAGTCTAACATGGGCATTTTCAGCATCAGTACCACAAGCAGCAGACACAAGTTAATGGAAGATGCATCTTCCTGGAGAGCATGTGCTGCGTTAGTACGAGCTGGAGGAGTAGCTGTCACCTTGCACTGTGCCTGAAATTTAATCTTGCAGACTTACTGAAAAAGATAAGTTCACAGCTTTTGTTTAAACAGTAACATCCAGTGACAAGCAGTAAGTGTGTACACTAGGTGGTTGTCTGGAGACCAGGAGTAAACTGAGGGGGACTGTGGTTAGTTGGTTGCAAAGAGCATAGTGAAGTAATTTACATAACACATCTAGGAGAGAAGAAGTATTTTTTTTTTGCCTGAGGAAAATAAAATAAACAAGTAGCCAAAGAGGTAATTAAATCTGTTTTCCGAATAGATCTGTCTTGTGGTTGACTGATTTCAGTGCTTATGAATGGCCAAGTTCCAAATGAAACTTTCCCTACTTTTTTTTGAGCATGTAGAAAGATTTTTCTCTTTGGGTGGCTTTGCTTTTTCTTTTTTTTTTCCTTTAATTGGGGCACTTCAACATCAACTAAAGCATCTATTTTCATTAGACTTTGAAGAATGTAATGATCGCTGTCTTTATCTGTGAAACTAGTCCCAGATCCTAAGTCTGGTTGAGTTACCCTGGCTATGTCCCAACTCCATAACAGGACGAGACCCAATTACATATGTTGTACTACCACTTGCAGCAAAGTACACAGCTTTGGGGGAAGTCACTGCACACTCCAGCAAGTCCCTTGATGTGGATGATCAGAGGGCCAGGGCTGTGATCAGACCGATGAAGAGTATGATCACAAAAGCTTTGTATTCATAGGAAGTGAGGCTAATAAAATACAGAGCTAATTTCTTTAGTTTTGAATGGTACAAGATACTATTGTTTTATACGACAGCTAAGCCGATTCTACAAAAAACAGAGTATTTAAAAAGATAAACTAAAGTTCTGGACTTGAAAGGCCAAGTCTACAGCTGGTGCGAATTCAGTGGAAACAGGCTGATGTGTGGGAAATGAGAAGCTGGCCTGTAGCACAGAATCAAAACGGAGATCAAAAAGACCCTCTGAAGTGTGCTGTTTCCCATTTATGTTGCTTTGCTGGCCTACTGGCCACAAAGAAGTTTGATTCCATTGTGTCCCGTACGGTAGGAGTATGCAGTGGATTACAGGCCCTGCTCCCCAGTGTAGTTCATCTCATAAACCACCCACTGTTTAATTCAGTCCATCCAAGAAAGCTGAGTAACAAGGTAGACTTGGGAAGCAGCTTTGTGGGTTGCCAAGACTAGACTCCACTGCACTCGTAGAGGAAGAAAATTGCAGAACTGAGGACCCTCTGCCTGAGCAAGTAGGAGAACTCATTTTAAGAGCAACAGCTCATCTGACCCAGATGACTCTACCTGTAGGTGTTACACAGTGAAGATTTTGGTAATAGTCTCCTTCATTGGACAAACTATGAAATGACATTGTCTTTAGATGAATGCAACAAGAATGGTTTGAATGTGTGGAGAGTAAACGTGACCAGAAAAAATTGTGTGTTCTTAACTCCAGGTGAAGCGCAGGGAAACAAGTTGCACGCATCTTTAAGGAGGGACTCGGCTGCTCACAACAGCAAGCTTTGGGTTCATTCAAAAGGCAAGTAACGGACTTGTCCTTCTAGCAAAAGAGAAGAGGAAAACCAAAATTTATTGCTTGCACTTTATATATTTCTAGGTTTGCCAGAGTTTGTCTACTGTTTTTCTCACTTTTTTATTTGTTTAAAATAAAAAAGCGTTCAGAGTTTCCTAATGTTTAAACGTTTATTTTCCTTTTGTTGAGATTGATGGGTCGTTAGCATTAAGTATTAGTTCTGCAGATATGAGTGTTTGTAGGCTTTGGTCCTTTCTTTTTAATGCAAAGCTTTTGGAGAAAATTTACATTCATCTAAGTATTACCATAAAGAGGTTGGTTAAAAATCCCAAACCAGTCATGGTCTTTGCTTCAAAAGTTATTCTGGAATGCAAGGAATTCAGTCTGGAACAATTACGTTATTTGCAATGGTAACTTCTTAGCGAACCCTGGAATAGTTTATGTGGTTAAAAACCTTTTCAAGAGCAATTGAAAAATTATGTTATCCCATCTATTGTTTAAAGGATTCCATGTGGTACAGTTCTTTGAATATATGGGAAGCAAATGAAGCCAAAAATGAAAATTTGGCAGGCAAAAATTGAAGTGCTTGCATTGGCCCTAAATCTAGATATATGCACATTAATGATCTCATTTGAAAGATGTCTATATTAAGATTTGAAAGCTCTCTGGGTTCCCAAGAGGCAAGCTCATTGCATATTGTGATGTACCATGAAACTAAACAATTTTTCTTACTGCAAAATAACCAAGGAATCAGAAACTCATTCTGTGTGCATAACAAAGGACACATGAAGAGCATAGTCTTTTGGGTAACCTTGCTCAGCAGTACTTCATTAGAATTGTCATTGCAGGGAGGCACAAAACCAACACTGCTTTGTACTTACACACTCCTTCGCTGGAAGATCTAAAAATATACCATAACCCATTCGGAGTCGCTATACCTGTATTAACAAAGTTATCTGCACCTGTCTACAGACACACAGAGAAGGATGCAAAGGGGTTCAGCAAATATTCTGGCAAACCTTCCCGTAGTGGTTTAAACTGCTAGTGCCCTATAGCCTGCTCTGCCTTTGTGTTAGAGATAACTGTTGTAGTGAAGCGGAGAGAGTGGAGTGTAGGATTGTGCTTAGCCATGCAGTGTTTAGCCTTAGCCCAAATCTGCCTTCATCAGTGATTTAAGTAGAGATGCCGGACTTCGTATTGCAGTAGTTGAAGTGCGGATGCACACAGTCCTCCTGCCAGCTCTGTTACTGTAGCAGAATTTTATAATAGAGGAGAGCGGGCACCAGCAAGGCCCATGTCAGTCACCACACATTCATTGGACCTCACCCAGCAAAGCCCAACATGATCCAGCAGCAGGGACGAGGGTACTGGGACCCCAGAGAGAACTCTCTTGTTTTTCACTCTGTTTATGAGATTATACTTTTCTTTAAAAAACCTAAAATAACAATAGGGGGTCCTGCTTTTTGAGGCTGTTTTGCACATAAATATTGCATGTAGTAGTATTTTTCAAAAAAACAGACCATATTAGCAGTTGCATCTCATGCATTCAACTTCCTAATCTCGAGAAGACCAGTTCATTAACATCAATGAGGTGAGTCATGTCAGATCTGCAGGACTGGGCCATTTATCCTATTTTCTTCCTCTGAGGCATAAGCAGATCAGATATCCCATAAATTCTTGTCCTGGTTTCAGCTAGGACAGAGTTAATTTTCTTCCTAGTAGCTGGTACAGTGCTGTGTTTTGGATTTAGGATGAGAATAATGTTGATAACACACCGATGTTTTAGTTGTTGCTGAGCAGTGCTTACACTAGTCAAGGACTT
>NW_008795034.1:4571713-4589819 GCF_000699145.1 Aptenodytes forsteri
TATTAAACTGTCTTTATCTCAACCCACAAATTTTACTTTTTTTTTCCCGATTCTCTCCCCCATCCCACTGTGGGGAGGGAAGTGAGTGACCGGCTGTGTGGTGTTTAGCTGCCTGCCAGGTTAAACCACAACAATTCTAATGATTGCAATGCCCATTTGCCAAGAGAAGGAGGGAGTGTTGCAAGTACCGTAAAATTCATTGTCCCATGTGTATCATTAAATGGTGTAGCCAAAAGATTTCCATGTTAAGACTTCAACAGCAGTGCTCATTTTGGAATGTTTTGTTAATCCAACTGTTAACTCTCAGTATGTCCCTTTCAGAACTGTCCTTAGAGATATTTAGAAGAACATGATACTCAAGAAGACTGAGCAGTCTTTGTGTAAACAATGGACCAGGCAGCTGAAGAGATGCCATAGGATTTCAGAGGATCACCAAATCTTTGCAAATCCTTCAGCTGAACAAACCCACCCTTCTGAACAGTTTAATCCAGGTAGGATTGCTGGAAGCTCCAAAAGCATAGCTCGAACCCTTCCTCGAGGTGGGACTCTTCAGCGATTCCTGAGCCTTTTCTGGGGCTCTGCCTATGCCTGTATGTCCAGAGATGGACCAACCCAAATGCTTGTTAATACAAGTTTAAATCCCACATCTTAGGTCAGTGGGTAGACCCAGCTAGTCCAACTGTTTCTCATCAATGCCATCCCATTCTTATGAATCCTTTTATTCCCTATTTTCCCTGATTTCTCCTAGGTGTTACAGTGGTCTCTCTATTTGCCTGTTTATTTTACTAGAGTGCCTTTTCCAGATCTATGTCCCTTAGATGCAGACACACAAAATATTTTGTACTTCTGTGGCACCTTTCACTGGAGAAAGAGCCGTTTAGTAGAGCTGGAAGAGAAGAAATTATCTCAGATTTACAGGCTGGGAAGACCCAGAGAGAGAGCCTGATTTGTCTGGGGATACAAGAAAGTCAGCAGCAGGGGGGAAAAAACCAAACATGTATGTCCTATCTCCCTATAGCTTTTTTGCCATAAAGTGTATTTCCTTTGCTTATTCATCACATGTTTAAAAATATCAAAAAGCTTCTGACCTTCTTTGAAAAATAGCTGAAGACAAACATCTGTTGTAAAATTAATATTTCTTAGCAGGTAAAAAGATCGAATGAACTCATTTTCTACAGAACCTGTTTGATTCTCTCAAAAATGTTTGCTGCTGAGATTCACTTTCCTGCCTTACTCTTTCACCATTCATGCAGCATTAAGAAGCTCCCTTCTCCTCTGAGACCACAAGAGGTTTGACATTATGTTGTTAACCTCCTTCAGATCATCTCCTCCATGCACAATCCGAGTTATGTTTACATGCAGACATAATGTCATTCAGCCCACTTTATGCCACTTACATCTCTTCTGTTGCTATGGGGAACATTGATAAGGAACCAATTAGCAAATAAAATATTTGAGGAGGAATGTGAAAGCCACTACTTGGTGGATTTGTGTGTAATAGGCAGTGACATTTTATTTGGCATTTGTCTTTACCTAGCTGAGCTTCTTCCACTGCAGCTTCAGCTACATTCTGTGTAGTCAAAACATGCTCTTCCCACAGGATTTAGAGGCTTAGACATGTAACTGTATCTGACCCTGGGGAATTTTTAAAATTCTGATGAGAAGAGGGAGTTTGCTTGCTTTGAAAGTGCTTTTGCTGGCATGAAAGTGCAAAGAGCACCATCCAGTGTCTAATCAGAGTAAATACAGAAAAACTCCATGGCATTGATACAAAGGCATCTCTGTGCATCTCATAGTCAAGCTAAACCTGGGGGGGCACATGATGATCTAAATAAAAAGAGGCTACAGTCAGTTATAGAAGGAACTTCTAAGGGAAGACTGGCAAAGTTGTCAACCTTTCAGGAAGACACGAGACAACCTGGAAGATCACGTCTTTTAAAGAAGAGCTCTATTCTGAGTTGGATTATTGATGACTGAGGGAGCAAAAGACACAAGCAGGAGGAAGTGGAGGTGGCAATAGATGGGGCTGGTCAAGAAAAGTATGCAAATTAAATCCATGAAGGGAAGGAGCTATGGCAGAGAGAGAAAATTGGGCCAGATCCTTATCCTGTAATCCATCCCCTTTGCAGAGTGGAATCAGCAAAAAGAGGCTAGGAAGTTGCACTGGCAGCTGAGAAAATAAGGAAGAAGTAACTTCAGCTGCCACTGCCCAGTCTCAACAGCCTTGTATTGCTTGACAAATGTAGGTCATCCTGGATTTCAAGAAGGAAAATGATTTGGAAAAAGATTTTGCACAGAAGCATGCAATAAGTAGTAATTCGTCTTATTACATATGGCTACAGGCTTTTGTGGGCTAGAGAGAAGGAACTAATAGGAGAACAAGGAGTCCATGAGGCTAAAAATGGTCACAGGCAAAAATTAATATTATCTGCAAAGAAGTGATACCCAAATAGATGTCCAAGAAAAAGCATGCAACTTTTCCATGGACTAGTAGTTGTGCAACAGTCTATTGAAACTCTAGGTAAACAAGGAAACAGGAATGTTTGGTATATTAGGAACAGGATATTTATTAATCAAAGATGCAGAGTGCCCCAGTTTAGCCCAATGTTTGTAGTAACATACCACTAATATATTCCTCCTAAAATCAGACTTTGGGCTGGCATAAGTTAGAAATGCCGTAATCCAAGACAGCTCCTCTGTTGTGCTCAGCATTCCCAGAACAACTTAGCATGTGTTTGCTCTTACTCTTTTTATATTGGACTTGCAGAGCAGAACTCACTTCTTTGATTGATTAATATTAAGTAGTGTTTTGTTTGTGCCCTATGGCAGAAGTGCCCAGATGGAGTGGTTTGAATACTGAAAACATGAGAAGCACTTAATGTTCTATGGAGCTCTGTTAAAGTTGTCTGAATAGAACATCTGGTATCAAATCTTTGGATAAATCAGTTTCTGCAAGTATTTGGACCTGCTCTGGGTATGTGCTTTGTTCCAGCTTTACATTCCCTCTCTTGCTTCCCTGTTTCTAGAGCCAATAGAGGATGGTTTATTGCCTGGTGCAACGCATTAAAGTCCCTTTGTTGGGGCTTGGCAATTAGTTGAGCAGAAAGAGTATAAAATCACTTTGGCATCTGTGGGGTTGAAATGGCAACACTAACTTAAGATCTCCCTGAAAGGCTTTTTATCTGTCCTCAAGGTGATGGAGGAAGAAGAAAGAGTGGTCATCCGGAGACTCAGGGAAGATATTGCCTGATGTGTCTGCAGAGTGTAACCCTGTTGGAGAGTTTTTGTCTGTATAAAATGTCTCTGCCCCCCATAGGGACCTAGTGTGGATACATCCATGCAAGATCTCCCTGCCAGGGGAAGTGAACGGTATCCCACTGCTCAGCACTGACAGATCCCGCTGCCGGTCCTGCTTTATGTGCAAGAAGAAGTCCTGCAGAGTTGAAGAGTGAGAAGGGGAAATGGGAGCTGTTGTCATGTTGTATGACTGATACCATACAACAGATGGAAGTGCCCGTACTTAAGAGATCCACGGCTGCAGCCTTCCAAATCACATGCCACTGCTGGGCACAGTGAGGAAGGGCAGGCTCACATGTTTTTCACTTCGATAACTGAGACAGCAGAGGCGAATCAAGGGCTGATGCATACAGACCACCTAATTTAGAGGTGTTTGAGATGAACTCCTTTCACTTTAGGAAGTGTTTCAGCTAAGACAGGCTGAGCACACAGAGCTCCCATTACCCTTCCTGGGACTTAAGACACTTGGCGCCACTCCTGGGCAGATTTTCAGATGAATGGTGTTGCAAATCGCCCAAATTTACCTGTGCAGAGGCTCTGACTCCTGGGCTATGACCAAAGCCATGAAAGAGCATCAAATGGGAATTCCTAAGTTGCATTCAGAATATTGTGAAGCAACTGTTTCACATGTAGTAACCAAGAAAAAGTCTCACAATGTAACATTTTATGCTGTTGAGGAAATAAGATATTTTGAGTTATACTCCTTTAAGATGTCTTGCTATGTTTAAAGGGCTGATTTTCTTCTTTTGTCTTGTTTTCAGGCTTGATACATCAAGCAAACTTCAGTGGAGTCATTCTTGCCTCATACCAATGGTAAGAGGAAAGAGAAGCAAGTTATTCATGTTTAATGTTACTTTGTGCCAGATGTTTTGCTGGTAGAAATCCATAGCTCCACAGGCACCAATTTCTTCAGGATCTGGAATGTCTGGCCCAATTTCTTTCTCCATTCTGGACGGTCTGTGAAGGAAACTGCTTCATTTTGCAATATTGAATATTCATGCTGGGAAGTTATAAGCAAAAACAAAATAATGAGAGACAGGGTTTCTAATAAGCTTCCTGTCACATGAGGCTCTGGTTCTGTTGAAGCAGATGTGGTTGCTGACTTGTTTCCAAAATGTTTGTTGAGTGGTGATTAGATTCTGTCATACTGATGTTATCTCTCTGTGATCTCATTCAACAAAAGTAGTTCTGCAAACAGGGAAATCTTTTTTCCTATGGATTTATATCCTGGATTGTGTTTCGGCATGGATTCTCTGATGTTTAATGGGGGTTGAGTTCATTTTAGCCTGCTTCTTCAATGAGGGATGAATAATCTGTCTTCTTCACTTGGCCATCTACTTTCATAAAACTTGCAGGAATTACATATCTCAAGTATGTCAAATTTGAGTGGGAATTATGAACCAGTTCCAAAGTTATATGGGGCCAACTCATGTAAACAAACATGAACACGAATCTCATTTTCTTACAAAAGCAAAAGGTAAGAATCAATTTTTTAATATTTTGCCCTTGTATATTACCTGCTTGATTCTATTCTGTTTATTTGTGATCAATCATATAAGATATGCTTCATTTGTAAAGCTGTATGAAATATGGGAAATTTTTTGCCACATTGAATGCATATTAAAACATCATTAATTTATACTTGTTATGGGCCACATTCTTTTTTTTTTTTATTGTCCTTGCTTGAGCATGGGAAAGAGGTGACATGCATTTTAACTTACATGTTTGCACAGGCAAGTGCAGAGAAAGAACAAATTGTTTTTCCTTTAGAATTAGAACTCACCCGTTCTGGTTTGGAAAGGACGAGAGGAAACCTAGAATTGAAAATGACCTTTTGGGTTGCTGGGTCCAGTCTTCTGCTTCTGCAGTGAGTCAAATTCCCAATCTTTTTCATGAACAGATTGTGCTATTCAAAAATATGCTCTTTCCTCCTTGTCGTCTCTCCTATCCTCCCAGTTTCCTACTTTATTTGGGCGTTTGCTCCAGAATTTCCTTCTTTTGATAGGAAGAAGCCTTCTAATTTCCATGGTCAGTTTATGCATGTTTGTTCTTGTTCCAGGAATGTCCCTTAGGTTGCTTAGTTCTTTCCTACACCATCTACCTAAACTGAGACTGTGCACGTGCTCTGCTGTGCCAAGTCCAGTAAAGGAGGCAGGAGTTAGTCTTCATAGCTAGCCCTTCACTTATTACCCTCATACTTTAGCTGTTTAGAGCAAATTCTTCATGCATTTTTCATGATATGTCACATTAAGCAAAGAGAAAGTTCCTGTGGATCATAGATAATTTGAGGAACTGGTCAAGTGAGAAGGGTGGTAGGAAGGTTGGCAGCAGTCTCAGTTCACTGACTATAGGAGGATGATCTGTTGCACAGCCTAAGGGGGTCATATGAAAATTAAGGATACCATGAAAAAAGTGAGGAAATCATAGCCATTTTAGCTTGTTTGTACTAAATAAGAGGTCTGAAGTCTTTCCCTGTTCCTTCCATGTTGATCTTTCAAGTGTTGATAACATCCAGTCAAGGCTTCATGTGTTTTGACAGGGGTTTCTTGGGGCCTGACCTGGGAAACTGTAAGCTTCCTCGGGTTTCATGTGTAGGGTCAGGGTTTTGTACCTTCAGCAAAGCTAACTTTTCTTTCACGTCCTTCTCAGTGACAATAAAAGTCTATCTTGATTTTATTCATTTTACTTGTATAACACATCTGATTAACCTTATCATCATCTCTCTGATTAATAACCCTACTAGCCGTTCAAACTCTCTGCTTATTTTTTACATTGGAAATGTAACTTTTGCTTTCCTCTAGATTAAGAAAGGGTTATATGGCTATTACAAAACCTCAGCAGGATTTAAGAAAAAAGCTTTAAAAAAATCACAGTTGCTTCTTTCAAACCTCCTTGATACATTTTAAGTTACAAAGAGTAAAGGAAAATGACACCTATCCAATTTTCTGCTTACATCTTGAGAACAGTCCTGTAAGAAAGACAACTCTGGATGTCTCTCTCACTGTCTTTTTAATCTTCTGCAAGGTTAGTTTAGTTTGCTTAATGTAAACGAACATTTAATTTAAAAATTAAAAGCATGAAGAGGGAGGGCAATAATTCAAGAGGTAGAAGTAGTGAGGCAAGAAGGTAAGAAGTAGATCAGACAAAATTTGATGTGTTCAGCTTCACTTGTGCCAATGTAATAGGTGGCATCTGTTTATGGTTAAAGAGAAGCTATCATGTGGAAACAGAACAAGAGCTAGAGATCAGGGCTCACTCATCTTCTATTGCAAAGTAGCCAGATTTCTTCATTATATTTGATAATAGCAGATTAAGCCCTTGACTCTGAGTTGGATCTCTGAAAGGTCCCAAGAAAGATGGCAATGGAAATTTTAAACCCAAATTTTGGGACTGTGGTTGTTCTTGCTGTGGAGCTTTTCCTTTAGGAGACCTTGTCAGCTGGAACCAGTGGCTGTATTATGAAGTGACCCACATGTCGGTGCTAAGCAGCCATGCTTGGACGCTGGGTGCAGAGGCCTGCTTCAGATTCTTTAGATGTGAGTGATTTCTGAACAATGCTCATCCTGGTCCCCAAGAAAACATATCGGCAGCCAAAGATAACTGGAGTGGAATCTGGCTAAACTCATCATCTTCCACATCGGTCTCCCTCCTCTGAGCCTCACCCTGTCCCAGGGGTCTGCAAGGGTGTGTGTAGCAGGCAGCCATCACCCAGGAATCTCCCCTGTGCCTGGCAGATTAAGATTGGGAGGGATCTTTCCTGTTTTCTGGCCCCTTTCAGGACTGATGAAAAGAAGCCAGACACAGCCTGGAACTTGTGCCAAAGCCTTCCATGTCTTTGTTAACTGGCAGGATGGTGGCTATTGGCCAGTGGCATCTGGGTGTAAAAGAGAAAGGAAATCGGATGGAGTCTCAAGAGTCTAACAGGAACTGCAAATGGTTCAGGATGAATGTCCCGACTTTCATTTTCTTTGGAATATTAAACTTTAACAAATGATGTAACAAAGAGCAATCCACAGCCACACAGCGTATGCTCATATCACCAGAATAGAAGCACACGCACATTCCTGCTCACCACATAAGTGCTGTTAGTGATCTCTTTGCCATGTTATTCCACCTTCATACTTAACTTTGATTGTTAGCCTGGCTATAAGAATATACTGTCTACCAGTGTGTCAGCTTGTTTATCTCACCTGTCCCTTCTCAAGCCATTGACCATTTTCAACCACATCTGATAGAATGAGAGAAGTCTCAAAGTTATGAAATTCCTAAAAAATTCATTACTGTAGGTAGCCATGTCTGTATAGAGAATAAGGGAGGAAGACCCTTCTAAGAGGATAGAAAATCTACACTTGGGTAAATCCTTAAGACACAAGTCTGTTGGAAACTGGGCTTCAACAGCACTTAGCATAAAGTGTTTGTTTATCTAATACTACTAGGTTTTTCTGGGACTGGCAAATGAATTATTTAGTAATGGAAACTGCATGTGTATCTGTTTGGCTTCTGTGGGTTCATGTTATAGAAAACTGTAGGAGTGTCTGTAGGGATCACAACTGCCCAACTTTGTGTCGTAGACCCTGTGTCTTAACAGGACAGAAATTTCCATTTAGCTGACTAGAGAAGAGAGCACGGAGTGGCAAGTTTTAGCTTTTATTGCTAATGCTTTGTAAAATAACCTTTATGGTCTGCAGAGTCAGACCTGTGCAGGTCTGTGTGACCTAAGATTTATTATACCACTACCATATTTGTACATCTCTCTCTAGTTCCTGGATATGAAAGAAATTCAGTGATAGGACGAGAGGAAATGGCCTCAAGTTGCACCAGGGGAGGTTTAGATTGGACATGAGGAAAAATTTCTTTACTGAAAGAGTGGTTAAACATTGGAACAGGCTGCCCAGGGAAGTGGTTGAGTCCCCATCCCTGGAAGTATTTAAAAGACGTGTAGATGCGGCACTTAGGGACATGGTTTAGTGGGCATGGGGGTGTTGGGTCGACGGTTGGACTCGATGATCTTAGAAGTCTTTTCCAACCACAATGATTCTATGATTCTGTGATTCAAGGTCCAAAAGTTCAGCTTTATGTGAATAGGTCCAGATATACCCAATATTTAACTTCCCTGGACAAAGGAACTGCATCAAGGGTTGGCTTGTCCTCTTATGTTGTGAAGGTGTCAGCACTGTGTGCTGCAAAGCTTCATGCAACCTCAGGGAAAAAAAAAAGAAAAAAAAGCCAAGTGTATACTCAATGGAAAACAGATGGAGTTTTCATTAGATATTACTTTTAATGATCTGCTTTAAAAGTAAAGATACACCATTCCAAGCAGAAGAAGGGCCTCCTAATAGCTTTGTTTAGGCCCCAGGATCATTATCTTAGCTACAGATAGGATCACAAGATCTTTGTATCATTAGGAGTTCCAGTCAAACTTGCCTACCATTATTGTAATTCCAAATACAGCAAAACAATTTTGGGGCCTTAACAATATTTTTCCCTAAGATGTATTTTTATTTAATGATTCAGAGTTATTATTATGGGCCTGGCAGTTGGTTGCTCAGTTTCTGGAGTTTTATCATTTAACCTAGGTCAGAATAAAAATCCTGGAATATTCATTGCAGGGCAGAGCTTTTGCTTCTTTGAAGGCCTGGTCTTCAGAGTCAACTTTGCTGTGACTCCTCCAAGTGGTCTTACTGGCTGGGAGAGGTGACCCCAACAGTCTAGAAAGCCTGAAGATCCTTCCTAAAAAGATGAACCCTGCGATTTGTGCCTGTAGGTGCTAAATCAACTTTTGACAAGTAAAGAACAATGCAGTCTCAGGGTTTTAGGAATAGACGGTTACTGCCAAACCACAATAAATGCTTTTCTCTGGAACTCATGGAACAGTAACATAGCAATGGAGGGTGTACCCTTGTCTATTATTCCCTCTGAGCAAATTCTCAGAGACGTGTTACCAGGATTCAGATAGATTTCATGGAACTAGTAGAGAAATAGGCTTTCATTTCCTTACAAAGGGAGGAAGAGACAATGGAACTCAGCAAAACATGTGGCATTTTTTTTGTTCCTGTCTGAGAGTTATGCAAGCAAAACCCAGTGCCCATCCTCAGACAGAACTCTCTAAAGTGAGACTCACGTGAGAAAATTTGCTTTACCTTTCTTCTGTTACGAATTGACAAAATTGATTTACTTCCTCTGCATAGGTATAAATACAACCTATGTCTTCGACTGATCTCCAGCTGGAGAGTATTAATCAGAATCCAAGCTTCTCAAAGTTCAAGGAAATACCGTTCTGAAACCAGGTAGGTTTTTCCTACTCTGTTTGTTAGAAACCTTCTTCAATTTCCAGACTGGAGTTACTAATGACTAGTTTGTTCACATACATTATTGTGCCAAAGCTGTCTTTTAGTTTAGATTATACACAAATAGAATGTGAGCCTGAATATTAGGTTTCTCCTGCTTTTTTCTCTTTCAGGGAAAAAAAAAGAGCTTAAATATAAGGTCACTTTGTATTCAAGGTCAAATTATTTCATCCTACAATTTGGAGGGGGGGAGAATAAGCAAAAGGAGCAGATGATAAGAGAGTGCTTTATATTTATGTTTGTGTAACTCAGTCAGAATGGTCCAGCCTTTTAGCAACAGTATCCCTGCTCTGATGATTGCTCCTGTTATCTTATGTCCAGGTAAATACAGTCAATTTTCTTTCTTTGTGCTGAATTTGCAGAAATCAAGCCTGTGCTCCCTCTTCCTATGTTGCTAGAGTGAAAAAAACCAAACACTTCTCATACAATAGTTTCTTTCTTCTTCAGCCACTCAGGTGGCCCTTTTCTGATTCAGTGTAGCTTTCGGAGCATGGGTGATGAAACCTGTACACCGTTTGCACAAAGCCAGTTCCATCAGACTGGTGATTACAACAAGAGGTAAGAGGTTTCCAGATACTGTTGTTTGTGAAGAGGACTGATTTTCTGAGGATGAGTTCTCAGCAAATTCTAAGGAGGTGCCTTTAAGAGGTATCTAGTTATGTAAACCTCAATCACTCACGGGGGAATCTTGTCCTAAGTAAATAACTTAAGATGGATCAATGCAAAAATATACACCTGAACTGACAACAGGTCTGCTTCATACACGTGAATTAACCCCCTGAACTGCTTGGAGTAGTAGCGTAAGGTATCTTTTATTCACAAGTGCAATAACATCTGTGTGTGCATGAGGAGCACTGGCTAAAGCTCTGTGAGTTACTCTTGGAGTGTTTCTAGCATCTCAGGAAAGGCAACTTCTCAACAAGGTAAATTGATCTTTTGGGGAATGTTTGCTGCACCACTGAAGTATTTGACCAGCGATGACTTCTGGGGAAGTGGTAAGAAGAAATACTCACAAGTGACCTCCAGAGCAAGGCACTCCTGTTGAGAAGTTCAGTAGTTTAAGATCTGATTTTAAGAGGTCCTGGATACCTTCTAGAAGTTGCTTCCTAAAGTGTCTGCACATTGGCACCCTACGTTTTTTAAACTGACTGTGCAAAAACACAGCATGGATGGACACTCTTAAATGTGGTGGCCTGCATGACTTCCTCATAGTCACTTGGCAGTTCAAGAATAGAAATAGGAACATAGGGTTTCTTATGTCTATTGTGTCCATTAGAACAATACTGCTCAGAGCAACTGAGACCAAAGGCCTGGCCTTCAAAATACATGACTTGAAAGGAAAGCTGCATTTTTTTGGTAAGGTCCAAATGTATTTCATTCGGCTTTGCTGCTACTCCCAAAGTTTGGTTGTAAACAAGTATGATTTTTATGCTGGAAGCCACACATCTGGATTGCAGTGCCTGTAACTGTTTTCATCATCACAAGTAATTATTGGCTTCGTAATGTTCTGCATGTGCAGAAAACAGCTTGTAAGAGGTAACCTGAGCAAACTCTTATTTTATAATTGAAGAGCTTAAAGGTGTTAAATCACCAGTCTGCAAGATAGCCACAGCCATTAACTTTCATATATGACCGTGAAGTCTTACAGTTCTGCATTTCTAGCCCTGAAGTGTTGTTCTGATGCTGAACTGCTCTCTATCAAATTTCCATGCTCTTTGTCCAGATAGGTCAACTGTCCAAAGCAATGATGTACCAACTACTTTCGTGGAAGATGAGTATGAACTTGAGTAGAGCTCACCTATAGCTATAAACCTTTTTGTAGCTATACAACAATGAAACTTTGAAAATAATTTCTGTATGTCATAAATCTAGTGATGTAAGCTGTGAGGATTATCAATACTCAATGCCAGGTGACAAAATAATGTTGTACTTGACGAACTCCTGTTTAAGTAACAGGTTGTTTTCTCGCTGAACTGTTGGCATATCCTGGAGTTTTTGGATTCTGCACTGTGGAGGCTGAATGTATTTGAATTAATTAATATTTAAAATGTTCTATGTCCCTGATTCCAGCCTCAGTTCCCCAAACCATGACAATGCAGGTGATCACAGAAAAGCCACTGGAACAAATAGCCACTGAATTCCAGTATGGACAAGGAACCACAGAAAGGGACAGGGAACTCGGAGACTTCCAGTTTGTGCACAGCTCATACGAAGCAGGGGTTTGGGGGTACATGGCTGCTGACAGAATGAGAAGGGGACACGAACTGTTCACTGTGAGGGACTGAGAACACCTAGAGAAGGCTACGTTTGTTTGGAGGAGTTGACACGCTTCACTGGTTCTCTGCCTTCCCTTACACTTCTTGGAAAGGTCATCCAAAAAGCCTTTCCAAACTTCCAAGCACGGTGATAAGGTCCTCAGTGTGGACGAGTAAAATAGAGTGCTTTTGCTGCAAATTTGCTGTCATCTTCTGCTCCTAAATTGTTCCTACTCCTGGTTAAACCTGTGGCTTGCCAACTGACTTCCGTGTACTTGTGGCTGATTACCTCATGTTCCCAGTTTCCTTTACACTTGTCTGGGCAATTCTTTGCTCTCACAAGCAGAAATATGGACCGAGCCATAGAACAGTCACTTACTAACCACATCGCTTCAAGCAAATAGGACTGCGCAGCCCCAATCTGAGTAACGCCGTGATGTGGCGTTGTTTGAAGCTCTGCGGACTTACCGATAGCACAGGAAAGGCAGGCTGTAGAGGGCAGAGGCAGAGACCTAACATATGTTCATCTGGCATCTGGCATTCTCGTACCCCTCTTCTAACTGGGTGTCTCTGTTGACCTGTTTCATAAATCATTAATAAATGATACTTCTGAATAAATGCTTTCTCTGTATCTTCTCCAATACTAAAGATTAATTTTGCAAGGGTCCATGCATTTACTCTGCTCTTCAGCAGCCACAGAAATTAAACTCTTGGCCAGATTTTATGAATGATGTTCCACATTTACATATTATGACCTTTCTGGATGAGACAAAGTCAAGTCTAGGGATCTGTCTTTGGTTCTGTCTAACAGTATTTTTCTTCTCTAATGAACAATGTGTTGCAGTATATAGACACCTGTAATTTACATCCCTTTCTGAGTTTCAAGTAAGATCATGATTAACGTTTTATATGAAGCAAGGTGGTGAATAGGAGAGTTCATTGACTTTTCAACCCTGGAATCACCCAAACACTGGTTTACATTCCAAATAAAATATTTGGTGGGTTTCACACCAGTCTTTACCAGTGCGTATCACAATGTTGCTGTTGGGAAAAACTGAATTTATTAAGGCAGTATATTTTAAAAATTGGCTCCAGCACCACACAGCTGGCAACTAGGAAAAAATAATCTAAGGCAGCATGTAAAAAACTTGTTCTCTAGTTAGACTGTGAATTTTCCAATAACTGCCTCCAATAGACCACCCTATGACACTGATTGCAAACATATAAAGCCTGATTGTTTCAAAAGTCATATAAATAAAATGTAGCTGTTGAAATGCCAACCTCCCACTATTCGCCTCCAACCTTTCCATTTCATCTCTTACTGCCTATTTTGCTTTTTTCTTTCCTGGTGTCCTTCCTCTCACTGATGTTTTCTTTCAGTAGCCCCCCTCTTTTCTTCTCAGAACTGAGCAGAGCTTTTAGCTTTAATGGCAGAATAGGAGCCAGCAGACAATGAAAAGAAGCTGGGGCAGCAAATCCTGTGAGCGCACCAAGCACCCAAGAAAAGAACAGTGCAGGTTATTTGTGTGTGCGCACAACTTCACATGCCACACGCCTGGTACCAACCTGAGCAAACCAGCGTATCATTGGAATAGCAATTCTCTGAAGTATGAGCCTAGCTCAGTGTGTTTTGTTGTGTTATTTGTAGCCGTTAGTTTTACAACTTGGAACTGTTCTAAGATCTTTTAATCTTTCACCTCACATGCCTTTGTTTTAAATAAAAAGGGCTTAACAATCAAAGAGAAAAATATCTGGGGAAGTACAAAACACAATTGGGATGAAGAGGCTTTCAGACTCTAGCAATGTGTTTGTTGATTTTGAGCATGATGATGTAGAAGTGCTTCAAGCAGCATATGAAAAGAACTGAAAAATCTTTTACCTGAAAGCAACAATAAAAGTAACTTATTCTGAGGTGCCACAGCCAATCATTGTTACACCACTACAATGAATCCCATTGAAGGGGACTGACAAAAGAAACGGAGTGCCAATTTTTTGCCTTGAGACCTGTGGGCATTTTGAGGAGGCCAGAGCAAGACCTGCGCTCGTGCTGACAGCAGCCTGCACCGCACCCTGACCGCTCTCTGCTCCCACTGAAGCTTCTCAGAGAAAACCCTGGAGACAGCCCCGATTGCACACTGTTTGAAGGCCAGGAGAAAGATATGTAAACAACTGAGTAGATTTTTGAGGCATCCCTTCTTGTCATCCTGGAAAACAGAATATTTGCGCAAAGACAGGCTAGTCATTACTCAGAAAAGACCAAACTATGAAAATAGGAAAAATAGTAGACTAATTAACCTAGATCACTGAAAAACCTAAGAAGCTCTCACTCCTGTTGTCTTGAACTAAAATAGATCAAGTACTTCCTGTTCTATAAAATACTCTCTGTAAGGGATATTTACTAAAAGACAATGTTGGTGAGAAGACAGGGCTGTTTTAACAAATATACTTGTAAAAGAGCTGCAACTCAAATATGGCATGAATATGCAGTGAAACAAAATCTGTAAAATTCAGTGCTGTGGGTCATAGTTCTGACAAGCCATTGATTTCACACTTCACAAGGTGAGCTGCAGTACAAGGTGAAATGGGATGCTTCTCAAGGATTTCTGCAGTTCCTGCTCCCAGTCCCTCTCTCCTTTAAATTATCTTCTGAAAAAAAAAGAAGTGTGTGTCAGTGTGGATACACGCTTCTGTTTTTCATTTGTCATTTCTTTGGCTATTTGGGTCGGTGACAAGTTTTTGTAAACATCTCTTGTTTGAGGTAATTAGTGTGAAATGTACTACAAATTTATCACTGTTTTCCTTACTAAAAATTAAGCAAGTCGATAAGAGTTCCACAAAACCATAATTAACTTTCCTTTTGAGAAAAGGGATGCATTTTTTAAATGTTTTTATTGCTTTAGTACTGCGTGTTACAAAAAAATGTCTGCCATGGCAAAACGCACTAAGAACAGGGATGAGTGCAAACCAAACAAATCAGAAAGTAAACTATCTATGAAACCACTTATTTCAATGCAACAGGGAACAGTAATAGAAGTTTGGAAACAGCTTTTCCTCCTCTGGAGAGCACAGAACTTTTTTTTCCTCTATAGGAGCTCCTGACATAGGTCAAAGTATTGCACTACGCTCAGATTTCAGTTCTTTTCCTCCCAGAGACACCTAAACATTGTCCCCAACAACAAGTTTATTTTGTTGGAATAGATGAAAAGCCTAGTCCTGAGAAAGACTGCAACCTGCTCTGTCTTGCCAAGGCAATAGCTATGAAGTGTGCTGTCTTCAGATGCTGGACAGAAAGATAAGGAGAGCTTGGAACAGAAAAATGTGGATTCCACACCACGACTACTTCTCAGATCTCTATTCCAATCAGTTTGTACTGACTTCTAAAAGCGTAACTTCTCCAGGAATACAACTAGCATGAGCACTTTACTCAGATGCTTCAACAGAACTCCACAAATCTTGTGTTCTGTCAGGCTTTCTTCTCTTAGCACCTCTACAAAAAGGGATTCTGAAGTGAAGAGATGACTGATACCTTTATCTTTTGGTCCACACTAACATATTAAACAATACCTTCCTGTACCTCTGATGCCAAATGAAACCAAAGTGCAGCTAAAGTTATCCAAATTCCTGGATGTGCAGCCGTCTCTTTGGCACCACAGTTCATCTGATGTCAGCACTTGGTTTTTTCTGGTTAAGTCATAAATTGTGCATTATTTTCTCTGAAGTGTTTATAGGCTGGCAAATTCTCATTGTGAGGACCTGTTCACAGGCTAGTATAGCTTACAAAGTGAAAATAATCCCTTTTCTTCCCCGTTCAGTATTTCTTTTAATGTTATGAGATAATTGACATTTCTTCCCTCTCTCTGCTCTCATTTATTAAGGTAATAATGCTTCTGAAGTATTTCATAAATTCCATCCGAACATCTTCAGGATCATCTTCTAAGTTGGAATGTATTAGTTTCAGCTTGTTCATCGGGTAAGCTTTGAAGGTAAATAAAAAATAATTAGGCATATTCCTTTTTTATAAAAGAAGTATTCACAGTCAAGCTCATGGGACAGCTCACGCTGAAGTCAGTTGGAATTCAGTAGTATCCAGTGTTTGATACCCCAGATAACATATAACACACGAAGAAGACGTGTCATAGCCTGTTAGCATTACAAACAAGGACAACTTGTTGCTAGATTAAACTCTTCAAACATTATTATGTTTGGTCTCACGTTCAGTTAGCCAGAATCAAACGATTCAGCACTGAATTGCAATTTTACTATTGAAGTGATATGACATTCTTTGATTACTTCAAAATTATGGAATGATATTCTTATGTTAAATATGTATTAATATATTAATACTTACAATAAATATGTATTTGTTTGAACACTGGAACAGGTTGCCCAGAGGGCGTGTGTGTTCTCATTTGTATAAACAGCCACAAATAATTCTGCAGTATATGAAGTACCTATTACTAATTTTAAGAGGAAGATCATTAGACGTTTATTTCAAAGGGCTCCTATTCTTTTGATCGATAAAATGCAGGCTTAAATGGCCTCAAACGTGTCAGTTAACAAAAGATAAAATTAAATGTAAGAAACAAACTACTAGTGATGATGACACATGCCTACAGACATCAGGAGTTCTCATTCCTGGCTCAGCTACGTACTCACTGTGTGATCTTTGAGAAGTCAGACTCTTCTTGCCTTTACTTTCCCTTCTGTGAAATAGGAGTATTGCTCACCTTCTAGACGACCTTTGAAATTCATTATTTCTGTTTTTGCAAAGCATTCTAGTATTCTTTGATTGGCAGATTTAAATGAAAAATGCAAGCCATAAGGTATGAACAATTTTAAAGATAAATAGATCAATAAAAAACTCTGAGTCAGAGATTGAGTTTTCCATCTTCTTACCCAAGGACAGATTTTCTGTGTCCCCCGCACTGCCTGGCTTGTGATGTGCAACTAGGAGACACTGACTATCAAGCAGTGGCTGCTGCTGCACGAAACAGGAGTACCACATTTCAATTTCTTTCAGGTGACTCGGCAGCTCAGGATTGAAGATTATTATTACACCATGAGAATCCTTCATCAGAGCTGGCCAGCATGTTTCAAACCTTGAAAAACAGGTGCATGGAAAATGGTAAGATTGATAGCTGGAAAACAGAAACATGCACTCAAACTTCCTCAAGTTTTCTTCTTCCCTCCTCAGAAACACATTTCAGTACTTTATTATAACATCAGTAATCTTGACAGTGATCTATCATATTCCAAATATTTTGACTTACCTATTATGTTAGTTGGTCCCATGATTTGCTGACAATGTAGTATTTGGTCAAATGCTTATTTAAACTTTTTCCCTAAAAATGGATCTGTCCACTTCTCAGTTGTATCTTTTGGAAATTAAGGCCTAAATCATATATATACATTGTTTGAAGTCCACTCACATAGTAACTTCAAGGAGATAAAGGCAATTACAGAGTGGGCCTCTGTCTCCTGTACCTGTAACTTCATTCTAGGAGCTATGGACTTTACTGTTATACTCAGTCCTTATCCAAAACAAAGTTCAGTGTAAGCTGGGATCATGGCAGAGAGCACCTAATATTAGATGCTTTATAGCCGAAACTATAAAAAAATATAATGGGGTAAAGAGTCGGGAATATTCCTCATCTCAAAAAGATCATTGGTTTTAGGCCTTAAGTACAAATATTTTGTGTAAACAGAACTATTACGAATTAAGTAGCCTGGAGGAAGTAACAATGATGCTGGCTTACTTTTGATCACCACTGCAATCCCACAACTCAAATCGACACCCAGCTCCCTTGCTGTTACCGTTCAAGTTCGGCTTCTCATACTCCAGAATCCTGTGAAAATGAGTGGATATAGGATGTGGTATCATTCTACACACGACCACAACCAGAAAGCGGGACTTTCTGAGGGGCAGACAATTGTCAGGGGGTTGGTTCAGTCAGCATGCCACGAGGTTTCGCTCACCTTACACCTTGCGTCGGGCTGTAGCTGCCAATCCCTTCTATGCTCTCCGAAACAAAGTTTGCCAACACCGATTTTCCAGACTGGCAGAAAGCGGGAGTTAAAGACACCCGTAGGAATTTAATGTGCCAAAGCCACAACGAAGAGAAGAGCACGGTATTTATCCAAGCACCAGTTAAGGCCCCTGTGCATGCAGGCCTGCCCCCCCTCCCTCCCGCCTCCAGGGACCCCCCC
>NW_008795034.1:4590233-4600818 GCF_000699145.1 Aptenodytes forsteri
GCCGCGAGGGGGGGCCCGCTCCGCCCCCGCTCCGCTTCGCCGAGCCGCCCGCGGCAGCTGCTGTCCCTCTTCTCCTCACACACTAGCAGGGCCCGTGGCGCGGGAGATGGACGCGGCCTCTCAGGTATCTTGGTGGTGGGTGTGTCCCGGGCCGCTCCTGACGGAGCTGGCGGTGTGGCAGCGGCGGGCTCGGGCCCTGTGCGCACCCAGGGCTCCCGCACGCTGCCCGCAGTGGGGTTTGCAGCGCCTGTACGGCCTTAAACCCTAACCAGTGTGCCCTGAGGGGACCCCCAGCTTTTGTGTCTGGTGGGGGGGGCTGGGGCTGTTTTGGGGGAGAGGTGTCCCCTTGGCCTTTCTGTCCTCTGGAAAGCAAGAGTCAGGCTAACAGATACTAAACACACTTAAAAATCACACAGTGCTCGTGCACCGCTCTGGTGTCCCTTGCTAGCTTGAGAAGTGCTGTCCTTGCCTGAAGTTTCATTGTGATTTTAACTGCAGATTCTCCTTGAATGGGAGATGAAGCAAGCTCTTGAAGTTTCTTATTAAGGCTTGTTAGGGGAAGCAAGAGGCTTTTTTAAATTGCAGCTTCTAAGAAAAAAACATCTGGCAGACATATGTGCTGCTTCAGAGCTGTTTAGTGCCCAGGTACAATAGCAGTTTTAGACAAACTTTCAAATAGGGCTTCTAGGCGCTACCATAATGTAAATGTTTACTACCAGTACTACTAATAAATGTGAACCAGAATTGCTCTGCTCTCGCTGAGGGGGTAGAGTCTTTTCTATCACACTGTAGGCTTATTTGCTGTTTCACTCCTGACATAGGGATAGTTTAGGGTGGTTCAATGTGGCAGTGGCATCACACCATTCACACAGCATTTTAAACTTCAGAAAACTCTTTGTTTTCAGGTTGGTGGGACAAAGACAATGAAAAAACAGTAGTTGCACCTAGCACTGAGTTTGATTCTGCTGTAGCAGGCTGGAAGTGTATTTTCTGTTTGTGAAGATCCACGTGTGATTCAGGACCAAATTCACAATGAACTGGGACAACTCATAGTTAATCCTTGCTGCAGCAATGTTGTTTTCCACATTTCAGACCTACTAACTTCCAAAGAAAAGACAGAAAGGGTGACCCAGAGAGAAGAAATTAGGACAGCCTCTCTTAATTAGCTGGCACATGTTATTAGCTGCCACTAGCACATGAAATGTGTTATAAAGGGTCCTATTGTGGACAGCAGCACAGAAGAGGGGGAAAAAAAAAAGAGTAAGAGGTAACTGAAACTGGGTAAAACTGGCTGCTTGTGCAGCTGCCCAGAAAGCAATTAGGATTAATTTTTAGATGAAGTGTCAGATAGGGTCTTTGTGTGTTTGTACTACCCACTGAAGAGTAAGGAGAGCACAGCTCACTAAGGCTGCGATTTTTTGATTTATCCATGTGATTTAGGGTTTGAAGTCCCTTTAGAAAGTGGGAATTAAGCTTCCAAGCCACTTAGGGTGACGTTTTCAAGGGCTTCTAAGTCAAGTACATTTGATGTTATTGGCATCTGCCTTAGGCGTATGGGTAAAGTTATGTTAGTTACTGATGTATTGTTTGCTGAGAGTACACGTGTACAAATCAGCAAGGCCATTTTGTTTCACTTATTTAGAACTCTTTGTTAGACTGCAGCAGAGAAAAAACTCCAGCAGTAAGTGAACTACTTCCAGACAATACTGGTAATGGTCTGTAAGTCTTGCATTTATTAGATGGCTGTTTTTCCACCATAATGTTTTGGTAGCAAGCAAAAATTATCATCTCCAGATGATTCTCTGTGGACAGATCCTCCTTCTTCCTTCAAAAGCCAAAAGCAATTGCAGGCTATCAATAATATTTCAATAAAACTGTTCTTCACTCTAGAAATGTCTATGAGAACTCAAACTATGAGACACATTGCTTGCTGTATCAAGGCATGTGATGCTTGTTGCCTGAATTGCAGATAAGAGGACTCTGCCTCCAAGTTAGAGGCCCACAGGTTTACTGGAAGCAGCCGTAAAATGTAGTGCCAGTCACCTTTCAGATAATACTTTAGCACTTGCAAATCATTCAGTCTTTTGGAGAACAGTATTTTAAGTTTGCATTATATTTCATTTAATGTGGCATATAAAAATTTTCTTATGAAAACAACTCAAAAAAAATATTTCATAAGATTTTGTGGCTCAGTACTGGTACTTTGCTTAATGTACTGTAACAATGTTTCCAAATTTTGGAAAACATCCTAGAGCACTCAAATCAAGTTGTGTGTGAAATTAATGCCTTGGTTAGAAGCACAAGGCAAGAGTTACCATGAGAATGAATGCACTGCCTGTTTGTTGTGTGTTGTATGACACTTACTGCGTGTGTGCAGAAACAGCTTTCTAGTGGGCACAGGCACCGACCTGCATTACATCCTCTGTTTATTTATACAGGTTCGTTTTGGGGCAAGGCATAGAATACAAGAATTGAAAGGAAGAAGCACCTATTTTTGTGCACTGGAGCCTGTTATTAAAAATTAAAGAGAAAATCAATATTGTTGTAAACTCAAAGCTTGTTGCTTAAGAAGCTCAGGGAAGGGATATGTCTCTGAGGTTCAAAGCCTAGTTGATTAAGTAAACGATGAAGGTTTGGATAAAGTGTGGCTGTCCTCTGGGTAAAGTTTTGGTAGAGCTATGAAAAAGGACCAAACGGAAACAGGACATTAAGGTGCGTTGACAGGGGTGCAGTGGAGCGCTGCTTTTTATCATGAGTCTGTTTCACTTAAAAGTGGCTACTAAGGAGGGGTAAGCACTCAGTTCAGTCTTTCTCTCCCAGAAAACCTATTTTGGAATCAATAGGAAAAGCTCATGCAAAACCTGTTGCTTGGTTCATGCCAACAGATTGTCAAGGACTACAGCTGTGATTTATCTGTGGTCTCAAAGTCCTTCCCAGAAGAGATGAGGATCTTTATTTCCATTTTATAGATGGAGAAACAAAAGCAGAGAAAGGTTAAATGACTTGCCTGAAGAACCCAGCTGGCTGATAGCAGATGTAGGATTAATTAAAATGCCTCTAAGTGTCAGTGCAGGCTGTGGCCAGTCACAGAGGAGGCAGGGAAGCAGACAACTCAGCGGCCGATGTATTTTCCTGACCAGTGGACATGAACTCAGTGACACCTTAAACGGCCCAATTCTCCCTATGTACCTTCATCAAAGTCAGTGGAAGCTCCCAAGGGATGAATTTGACTTGCTCCATTTATGCAGTGATGTATAAACAAAACACAAGGAGCAGCAGTCTACCTCCACAACCCCCCAAGAAAACACACCAAAGTGCCCTGATTTTTGAGTCACAATACATGAATCCAGCAGTAGGATTTAGTTGCTATGGTTTAAATCTTAAGGTACAGCTGCAGATGGCGTCTCTGATAGATGTTTTTTGCTTACTCTAAAGTGGTTGCTCTGATCACATTCTGTGGAGCAACAGTAACACCTAGTGGCTAAACGTGCCAGTCCATTGCCTCCTTTCTTTCCTTCCCTTCAAGAAGCACGAGTTGGAGGGGACATGGTGTGATTGACAGTTTTGATTTGTGGCTAAACATGCCAGTCCATTGCCTCCTTTCTTCCCTTCAAGAAGCACGAGTTGGAGGGGACATGGTGTGATTGACAGTTTTGATTTGCAAGGCCAACACTTAGGATCTCCAGGGATTTGCCATTTTCCTTTCAACCCCCCCCATGTTCTGTTTTCTATTAAAAGTGGTAGATGAAATATGAAACTCTTCCTCCCACCTCCCAACCCCCTTCGCTTTTCTGGCTCATGGAGGAGGTTGTTCCAGTCCATCTTGATCTGTAGGTGGGTGGGCTGTGAGTGGCCGAGCCTACTGCTTCCAGCTTGGAGCACTCAGATTTCTGTAAGGAATCCAAGCTTTTTTCTTTTTCTTTTCTTGTCTGAAAAGGATCAAGCAGATCATCTGATGGAGGTTGGTGACCTCAGTGCATTTGATAATGTGGTGTTAACTTGCCTGCGTTAAGGCAGACCAAACCAATCTGTTCCAAGAAGTACCATTTCTTAAGATGTGGTATGCAGGATTGTTTGCCATGATCTACTGGGACTGCTAATTCATCAGAGAGGGACCCCCTAGAAAAACAGTATTTGAGAGGAAAGAACCCACAGATGTTTATTGTGTTAGCAGGAGAGCCCTTCAGAGGGTCTTCTTTCAGGGGAAAGTTTCAATTTTTCCATGGAAAAAAACATTAAGCAAAAGTATTTCTGCTAAAGCCCAGATCATTTGCATTTGTAAATAAAGCCTCAACTCTTTGCAGGAATTACAGTACTGAGACATTATGGTCTCATCATATTCATGCTGTTTAATTTTAGGCTTCTGGTTTAGGTATTCTGAATTGCCCTTTGGAAGCATCTATTTAGGAGGGTCTTCATGGCCTGTTGGCAGAGCCTGGACTCTTAATTTATGCTGTGGATACATGCTTTTTTACATATGACATAAACTTGTATCACAACCCGCTCAAAGAAGTAGTATTGCCTCCATCCACATCCCCAGCTCTCCGTCTAGCTTCCTTCCAGTTACTTGTTTAGATGGAACTGATTCAACTGAAAACTAGTCTGATGCCTCTGGGGGAAAAAAAAAAAATCAGGTCCTGAACCTGTTCACTGCATAACTGCACAAAAACCTGGTGCTAACAGAAAGAAGGTAATGAGGACCAGTGGGGACATGGCCAAGTGGGACAAGGATGGGACCATTTCTTTCGACTACTGTGCAGATGTACACTGAATTAAAGCGTGCACATAGTCATACCGTTAGTCAGAACTTAAATTTGGTGTTCTTAATACCCGTTTGTGAGAGCAGTCAAAGAGAAATACAGCCTGATGGTGAGAAATGAGAAATATTGTGCTGGGATGTGTTGGGCACCCTTTACTCTTAGAAGAGAGCATGGCAGCCTTGTTGGGCTGGGCGAAAAACCTTTCTTTATGTTTGGTAAAAACGGTTTCATAGGTGGTAGAGTAGAAGGTACTGAAACAAGACAATCAAAGGACAATTGTTATTTGTGATTCATGAGGGCTCATGGAACCTTTTCTATTAGACCCGTATGCTTTTTGTTTTGAATATAAAATTTCAAAGTAAGTTTTGTTTCTTACTGACAGCTGTGGTGTCTGCCGCCCCTGTTGGTCTGGAAAGAGCCTGCATTTATTAACATTGTCTGATCTATTTATTCACTCAAGGCCAGACCCTCAATGACTTCATAGAAAGCAAGCAAAAAAGTGTGCATTGTCTTTAGAGGGACTGCCATGTGGTCCTATAGGAAAGGAGATCCTACTGACAGGAAGATTTTGTTTTCTCTCATTTTCATGGTCTGATTTGACTTATGTGTTACTTTGGAGTTTATGGCCAAACACAGGAGTTCCTTAACCCTGTGGTCCTTCCAGGCATTATGTTTCTCCTAACATCCTGGGCCAAATCAGCTGTCTTTTCAGATGTCTCACATTCATTTTCATGTAAGGCTCAATTACCTCTTGGCAGTATGCCATTAGAGACAACAGATTTATACCAGTAATTAGTATGTTTTGAGGAGTCTGGAACAAGATCTCAAATTCTTGCTCCTTTGCTTAGGTACCTGGATACAGTGATGAATGCTTAAACTAATGGCTTTAAACTAAAGGAGGGTAGATTTAGAGTAGATATAAGGAAGAAATTTTTTATGCTGAGGGTGGTGAAACACTGGCACAGGTTGCCCAGTGAGGTGGTGTATGCCCCATCCCTGGAAACATTCAAGGTCAGGCTGGACGGGGCTCTGAGCAACCTGATCTAGTTGAAGATGCCCCTGCCCACGGCAGGGGGGTTGGACTAGATGACCTTTAGAGGTCCCTTCCAACCCAAACTATTCTATGATTCTAACTTAAAAATCTGTAGCATTGCTAATTTTGCCTTGATTCCCTTTGAAACCTGGGAAAAGTAGTACATTAGTTTCCAATGCTTGACTCACTTGCAGACTCCTCATTTGAAAGGTCCTCCTTAATATCTTATGGCTACAAATACACGTATGTGTGAGACTGGCAATTTGATTGAATGTAGCCTGCCACTGTGGACTTGCTGCAATTGAAGATCTTTGCATTTCTGCAGGTAGAGGTAGAGTTAGAAGCAGCGTGTTGTACTATGTATTTTAAACACCATGAGGAATGTCTTGGAAATATAAAAAGCGAAGTAGACTGAGTACTATAAAAGAGTTCATATTTAGTACAGATTGTTGATCATGTAGTATTAAGTGGTTCGTTATTTTATTGTTCTTCAATAATTTGAAAACATAAATCTTCTACTTTTGGCTTGGCTAGCGATGTTGTCTTGAGCTGGGTTATAAAAATACTATGCTTCACCTAAGCACAGATTGTTACAGTTTTCATCTTAATTAACAAGCTCCGGATTTAGATGGATTAATACAATCACTCTTTCTTTCTTTTGCCGTAGAAGTTCAGAAGTATAATCTGTCACTTGTGAGAACATAAAGAATTGGACTGGAAGCATTCCAAACTCTTTACTGTAAGTGTTCAAAGATTTAATGGAGTCCTCAGTCATAAAATCTTTAATTTGAACTAGACCTTTATATTCTCCATTCTTAAATTCACTATTTTTACATCCAGGAGATTTCCTGCTATCCAAGTATGTACGGAGGCCCTTTATTTCCCTCTGTGTGTGTTTTTTAATTCAAATCAAATGTAAATGTCAGTGCTTGATTGCACTTAACCTTCTTAGGTTCATATTTCTTATTTAATTGCATTACATTTTAAGGTTTAAGGCTATATATTTACTGCTGTTAATAGCACACCATATTTTAATGAAGCTGTTATCTTCTGCAAATATATACAGAACAATGGAGATTGATTATACAGGATCTTTCCAAGAAACTGTGTCTCCAAGCCATTTAAAATGAATAAACATAGTGGAGAGTTTCAGTTAATGTAGTTCTTTACCTAACACAGCTTCAAAACTAAGGAAATGAATGGTTGGGTTATCAAGACTGCTTGCTCTCCTCTTCCCCAGCCAGAGACTGCACCTCAGTAGGTCACTAGCCATAACTGCAGTGTGCCAGGGCGTATGTTACAAGCTGTGGTTGTTCTCAGAGATGCTCCAGAATTGCAGCACTGCTTTTTCCAAAGCCCATTCACCTCCTCTGTAAGCTGGCTAGACTCCATCTCTGCCCGACCTACAGCTCAGCTCTGTAAATCTATTGTCAGTCAGTTCAGGGAAGGCTCAGAACATGGAAAATAATTATCTAATTTTCTTGAAACATCTGAAAAAAAGGCAAGTATTACCTAGAGATCATGTACAGAAAATCTGGGACAAATCTACTGTGCTCCGCTAGAAAGCCAGCCAGCTGAACACCTGTTTTCAATGCAAAATAGTGCATCACTCTACAGTTGGGGCACTGCACTGGGTTTTTCACAACAATCTTAAATACTCAAGATGTGAATTGAGCCAAAAAATGTTTTGCTGTGAGCCACTTCTTTCCAGGCACACAGCGAGGCTGATAGTCTTCTCCTACCATTCCATCACATACCAAAAATCTCCTTACTCTGGTCAAAACCTTTTATTTCTTTTTTTGGGCAACAATCAGTTTAAACATTTCAAATTACTTTTATCATTTCCTTTCTGCCAAAAAAAGAACAGTTTATCTCTCTCTTTAGATTACGTCTCATCTTGCTTCTTTTATTTTTTCTTCTCTTCTTTCATTATTTTTACTATTTATATCATATCATTTTTATTCCATTTCTATTATCCTTGCAATAGCCATGATATATAACAAAGCACTAAACGCTGTGTTATAAAGGGAGGCACTGAGGGATTGCCCAATGGCTCTGGTAGGGCAAGGAGTTCAACCAGGTTCTTTCTGGGTGTAGACTTGACAGCCCATGTATCCTTCCTGCCTGAGACCCGGTGGCATGAGGGGTTGTGAGCCAGTGTAATCCCAGAGGATTATTTGGGGATTGGTTTTGCATCTGTAGAGAGATTGATCTCCCTTAGGCAGAACAGAAAACAGAGAGATGAAGAGCATTTCTTGTGGTGAAGGAGACCTGCATTCTATGTGAGGAGCTGGATATTTGCAAAGTACAATGATTCTTTCGTATTTAGCACCTTAGTTGCCTTTTTATTGCTTCCATGGAGGAATCTCTAAGACTCAAGAAAGGAGATTAGGTAGAGAGCCAGCTAAAGAGCAAGACAGTGCCTCTGAACAGTGTTGGGGTTTACTTACGTGATTGCTCCCCTTAGAATGAATAGAGCAAAATGTTCATAAAGGTAAATTGATAAATCTGGAGAATATTCTCTTTAAATAATCCCCAGAGCTCTCAGCCTAACACACAGCTGTAGAAAAAAGACCCCAACAACGGAACAGGATGTTGGGTTGCATTACAGTAAGAACAGAGTATATATCAAAAAGGTGTTATTGTTATTACATAAAACACTGGTGAGTTCTTGTTCAGAGTGCTCTTTTCACTATGCTCACTCTACCTAAGAAGGATATGATTAAGGGGATGAAGCAGAGAAAATGAGAATAATACTGTGCCTTTTATCTCTGAGTTTTAAAGCAAGACTGAAGAGCTTTGGTATTATCTTGTTTAAAAAGAGATCTTGCTGTGATTCAGTCAATGATTTTAAAATAATGAAGGGGACTAATCACATTGAAACAGACAAAGTCTATGAAAACAAGGAGACTTAATTTGAAAAATAGGATCTTGGGAAAAGAATGAAGACAGAGAAGGGAGAGGCTCATGTGAATGCTTGAAGAAATATGTAATGTCAGTTATCAGTGGGGTCCTGTGAATCACAGTGCTTTAGAGCAGAATAAGGTGAAGATAGAACTGTAAGGAAAATACGGGTATGACAGTTGGATTGTGGCTGACTGTTTACCAGAAACACACAGAGATGGTGAAAGCCATGCTGGAGCAGGCTCTGGGAAATACCTGCAGCAAGGAGGAAACAGAAGGTCCTGCAGCCTGTGTGGTAAGGTCCAACACAGGCAAAGATGGGGCAGGAAGGCACTGACTGGCAAGAAGTTTGCAGTGTGAAGACAGATGGCTGGCAGGTAAGGAGTTTGTGGAACAAGGTAGAGGAGAGAAGAGAGAGATGGCTGCTATTATCCGCCTTAACTGCACACACCTAAGGTGAAAATACTGGAGGCAATTTCAGATCTTAGATGGGCAGAATCATGCTGTGGAGGTGGTGGTCCCTGTACAACGACTATAGTGCAGTGATTTTCAGCTTGCAGCCCACAAACTTTTGAAGGACCATAGCCAACTTCTAGGGGGCTTGTGAAAGCCAGCTAAGAAAAGCAGACTATTGTGGTTAGGCCTCATTATCATGGCCCACAGGGAAAGTTCCTAGGAGATTTGAAAAAAATCAATAAAAGCTGGAAAAATATGGATGGAACATACGGATTTGCTGTGTGGAGGAAAGAGGACTCCAGTCTCCCCACTTGCATCCCCCCCCAGTTCTTCTGTTCCTTGGCTCCGCAGGGCAGGTGGCACAACCTCTGGGGTGTGCAGGAGCTGGGAAGAGGGTGCTTATTTCCATAAATCCTTTCTTATCTGTTTTGTGTGCCTTCACTTGTCTATTTTGTCAGGAAGGGGGTGAGCCCACTCCCTTTCATGTGACTTGCACAATACAGAAAGGGAACTCAGACTACCATTCATGTTGGGTTGCTCAAGTCAGGCAACCTGGGTCCATGGGGAAATTGAGAGAAGTAGGAGGATTTCAGGGCCAGCGTCCAAAACTGAGACATTCTTTGGTCATGAAAGTCCTTGCTTCTCTGAGATTCAGAGAGATCCGTGACTCGGGGTGGATTTTCCAATCAGCTAAGCATTCAGATACCACTGAATCTGGATATCCTATAGTCAGTGACTCCATTGAAAATTCCAGCCTGATATCTGGTAGCTCCTTCCACTGCATGTTATGAATTACTTCATTTTGTTAAAGAAGTTCAAGACCGTCTGTGGTTTGGAGAGTTTATAAGTTCAGGGTGCCCACCAGAGCCGTTCTATCACTCCCCGTCTCTCAGGGGAGAGAAAATATAATGAAAAGCTCGTGGGTCGAGGTAAGGGCAGGGAGAGATCACTCACCAATTACCATCACAGGCAAAACAGACTTGACTTGGGGAAAATTAATCTAATTTGTTACCAGTCAAATCAGAGTAGGATAATGAGAAATAAAAACTAAATCTTAAAACACCTTCCCCCCACCCCTCCCTTCTTTCCGGGCTTAACTTTACTCCCGATTTTCTCTACCTCTTTCTCCTGAGCGGCGCAGGAGGACGGGGAATGGGGGTTGTGGTCAGTTCATCACACATTGTCTCTGCTGCTCCTTCCTCCTCAGGGGAGGACTCCTCACACTCTTCCCCTGCTCCAGCATGGGGTCCCTCCCATGGGAGACAGTTCTCCATGAACTTCTCCAGTGTGAGTCCTTCCTATGGGCTACAGTTCTTCATGAACTGCTCCAGTGTGGATCCCTTCCATGGGGTGCAGTCCTTCAGGAACAGACTGCTCCAGCGTGGGTCCCCCACGGGGTCACAAGTCCTGCCAGCAAACCTGCTCCAGCGCG
>NW_008795034.1:4600965-4614198 GCF_000699145.1 Aptenodytes forsteri
GGTGCCTGGAGCACCTCCTCCCCCTCCTTCTTGACTGATCTTGGTGTCTGCAGAGTTGTTTCTCTCACATATTCTCATTCCTCTCTCCAGCTACAATTGCTGTTGTGCAGCAACTTTTTCCCCTTTTTAAATATGTTATCCCAGAGGCGCTACCACTGTTGCCAATTGGCTCGGCCTTGGCCAGCAGCGGGTCCATCTTGGAGCTGGCTGGCATTGGCTTTATCAGACATAGGGGAAGCTTCTAGCAGCTTCTTACAGAAGCCACCCCTGTAACCCCCCACTACCAAAACTTTGCCACGCAAACCCAGTGCAGTGTCCTGTACAGCATCAAGCAAGCAGGCAGCCCTCAGTGACTGAATAACGTGTAATGAACAGGAACATAGTTTGAGGATACAGACATGGAGACAGACCTCCCAATGTTTTCTTTAGTGACCTCAGTGATGGAAGAGGGAGCATGCTTATTAAATCTGTAGATGAGGCAAAGCTGGAACCGAATGCAAGAACACTGGAAGGCAGGATTAAAATTTCAAGTGCTCTTGATAAATTGGTGATATGATCTGAATAAAATAAGATGAAACTCATTAAGGACAACTGCAGGGCACTATGCTTTGGCAGGAATAATTTTAACTAGCAAATACGGGATGGGGGAAAGTCAGGCTAGCAGTTCTGCAGAAAAGGTAAAGAATCCCAGACTAAGCATGGATTAACAATGATGTACAGATGTCAAAAAGACAAATCCTCAGCCGGGCAGAGGTATTGCACAGAAGTATAGGTTATGGGTACCATACTATGAGATAGATGTAGACCAGCTGGAAAGTCCAGAGGAGAATACCAAGAAGGATCAGAAGTATGTAACATGACCTACAGGGAAGGTCTGAAGAAGCTGGGATTGTTTTGCTTCTAGAAGGCAAGGAGAGGTATTAAAACTTTTCTAAGAGTACTTTGAGGAATTAGAAGTCTGTTCAAAGAGAGGAGAAGTAGTTTTCTACATCCATAATGGAGAAGGTAAGACATTAAGAGCTTAAACTGCAACACAACAGACTGAGGTTGGATGTTACAAAGAACTACCAGTACAGAGTGCAAAAGCATTGGAATATGTTTTCAGAAGAGCACGGGGAGTTTCTGTCTTGAGGGCTTTCAGAACAAGGCAGAAAAAATTGTGCCAACAAAAATCTATGTATAATAGATCCTGCCATCTAGCACCGAGAAGGAAGAGGGATTAGATAACTCTTGCAGTCCTTCCTGGCTACTTCTGAACGTGTACTCACATTTTAACTCAAACTCTGGCAGGTTTGAGTGCAATAGACCTGGTGCTATTTGTGCCTTGGCTTTATCACACCTGTGTGAGTCCCTGCTTTCCTGCATTCTTGGTGAGTCTAATGGATCACGGGTGTGTCCACAAACTCCCTGTGCTTGTGCAGATCAGTGCTTCAGTGCATGTCCAGTTGGGAGAATTTTGCCTGACATCAAAGGTGACATAAATTATTTTTCCCAGGACACAGTAATGCTCAGAGTACGTGTAATTCCACCAGACGTAGTCATTGTCTCGCTGATCTCCTGAATCATCACATTTTCCATCTGCTGAATTATGTTTCACTGAGTTATTTTATCCAGTATAGTACTTTATAATACCCACACAAGTGCTTCACTCATGCAAAGTTCTCATCTAAGGTCAATGAATTTTGCCGAAGTCATGACTTTTGGATCATTTCTTGTGCTTCATACAATATCACTGTCTATCATGTTTACTGTATGCTAAACTGCTTGTGTAAGTGTGACATTTTTTCAGTTCTACTCCATTTTGAGTTCAGCTGTGATTGATTTATTCCGGGTCAAATTCAAGAAATTTTCACACACTAGCTGCCTCCTAGCTTGAAAGAAAAAGCACTACAGTCTCCTAAAATTTTCAGTTTGGCTCAGGTTTGGTTTTACTCCCCAGTAATAGACATGTTACAATAACCTTAGTAATCTTATAATTTATTTTATAATAGAGGTCTTGAACTCTTACTGTTACTAACCTCTTATCCATCTCTTCTAATTTTCCAAGGTTTCTTTACTGCTTTCTTATATCACAATGAAATAATCTAGGCATCTTAGGAAGCTAGAAGGAGTTTATCCAAATTATTTTCGGTTTTAGATAGTCTTATCAATGACTCCATTCTAACTTCAAAAGGACACTTCATAATTCTAAAGCTCCACAAGGTTTTATCAACTAGAACAAAGCTGCTTTTCCTTTGGTTTCTTCCTAGTATCCGCATGAAAAGTGCACTCTCAAAATCCAAGGGATGGGCATTTCAAAATTTGTTTGCCATGATTCTAACAACATTGTGACTCTTTTTTTCAGCTAACTACTGACTTTTGTGATACTGTAAGTGGTGCTGAACAGTTGAGATGGCATTGCAATTCTGGAGCTGGACTCTGCTTACAGGTGTGACTGCTTTTCTACCTTTTTGAGCCACCTTTCAAACTGAAGACACTGTAGAAAACAAACCCCTCTTTTGCTGTATCATTCCAGTTTTTCCCTTTGCAACTGAATAAAAATCAGACTAAACTTTGAATGTTCCTTTTATTGACTGTATTTTCCCCCACTTCATTTATTGGCTGCCTTGCATGCGGTGTATATGCCTGAAGAAATTATAGATGTTTTCACAGAGCAGTTTCTGATGTCTTATGTCTCAGGTATGCCCAATGGACTAGGAAGCTGAAAAACACTCCAGACCATGTGAAATCCCATGTCCCCACACACGTCCAATGGATTAGTCTTCTGATGTGACAGTGTAAGACTGTCACTTGCATGGAAGGTGAGCAGTGTGTGGGAGGAAGGCCCTCCAGGGACTGCTTTTTCATGATAGCAAGTCAATAGGGTTGGTAAATTGAAAACCTGGCCCTCGTCTCTTTACTTTTTCCCCCTGTGCTTCCATGCATCGTGGCTTTCCGGTAGGCACCCTGCCTCTTCCATCTTGAACTGAATTGGTGAAATACATCCAAATAATTTATTTAGCCCTGATTGCCTGGGCAAATCTTTAATTAACAAGCTTATTTATGCACAGGCATAAAAAGTGTAGCTTTGTATTTGGAAATATATTCTGTCTGGTTTATAAGAATAGGACTGTTCAGATTTCAAGGGTTCTCTTCTCAAAGCTAGTCCCTCTGATAAATTGAATGGATTATGTTTTTGTTGGCTGTCTTTGTTACCTCCATCACTGTGTTTCCAATTTATCAACATAGTTTTGAGAAACTGTTAGAATATGTTGCACTCGTAAGCACCGTGGGGAGAAAAAATATTCATTTATTACTGCTATTGTGTTTGATTATATTATGCATATCCAAAGGACTAAAATGAAATGTCATCTTTAATTCTCCCCTTACAGTAGACAATATCACCCTTTCTTCTCTCTTTCCAAAAACAGCTTGGAAGTTAATTCTTCATTTTCATTTTAAATCAGCCATACAGAGTAGAAGCAAGTGTGCATAAGGGACAGGGCAGAAGTAATGGGAGCCTGGAGATCTGAGCTCTGTTTCTGGCCCTGCCTTTAGCTCTTTGCAGTCTTGAGCAAAGTCATTTGACCTCTGGTCTCTAGTCTCTCAGTTCATGAAATAGGAAGAATATTAGCCTCCTACAGATGTCTCTAATAATTTGCCAGAATCATGTCTTGTCTAATCACCTGTGTTTAATATCTCCTAGGGTCTTGCAAAGTCAGTGAAGGCTGAAGCAGCAAATTTTGCATGCAACCAAAAATAAAATGCTCTTGGACAGTTAAGACTTGAAGGCTGCAAAGAGCTTCCGAAGGGGCTAACCCAAGCCAGGAGAACGGGTCGGAAAGCCACTGGTGCTGTTTAGTGCTGTTAAATACTGATAAATGATCTATCCCAGCTTGTGAGGAGAGGGAACTTAGCATGTTTGGGACAAGAGGCTGAAACAGGCCCTCAGCACACAGCCTGGAGCTGCAATAAACTGCCAGGGGTGGGGGTCCAGCTGTACCCAGTTTGGCTGTGCACACTCAGCTGAGGATGATCACTCAGATTAAAGGGCAGGCGAGCCTCAGAGAACTGCCTAGTGTTTTGGGTGTGCTGCTGCTCCTGATTGCCTTCCCAGGAGAAGGGTGAATTTGAGGCAGTTTGTAGCCCTACCGAGAGGGGAGACCAGAGAGTAAGCCTCATTTTTTTGTTACCCTGTCAGGCTGAGCAGAGGTTTCCTGAGGACTGACTCTGAGCAAAATGGCTGAGTGGCTGAACATCCTAGGGTGAGTTGCTGGGAGCTGCTTGTTTTCTTGGGGGTGGGAGATGGGAAGGGAAGAAATTCCCCGTGGTGAGGGGACACTGAAGGGAAGGGTGCTCAGGCTGGCCTGAGCCAGGGCTGGGGACAGAGGGCCCTGTTATGTCCCAGCTCCAGGCACTGAGGGCTTTTTGTGAATATATAGTGGCTGTTTCTGGGTGGGCTTGGCAGTTCAGTGCTGCTGGCCCAGACCTTTTGAGCTCCCTTTGAGCCCAGGGAGCGCTGATCCATTGCCTGCTCCAGCCGTGGGTCTGGGACACCCCGAGGGCAGCTGTGGGGCAACCCCAGGGAGGCTGTGCTGAGCTGCGGTGCAGAATGCACCCCTGCCTCCTTGTGTGATTTGCTCCAATGATTAATGACAGCGGCTGTTTAAAAACCTGGTGCCTCATTTGCAGTCTAAACTTGTCTGGTTACAGGCTCCAGCCAGGGGCTATTTATCTCTGTGTGCAGGCTCTGGAGGTGGGCACGGTGGGGGAAGGGGTAGGTGCTCACCCGCGGGTGGGGGATGAACCTAGCCATTTTCCCAGTATCTTGTAGGAATTGTTTTCCAGCTGCAGAATCTTGCGGGGATTGTGTTGTCCCTGAGGGGAAGAGGTCTCTGCCTTTGCAGAGCCCCACAGGGAAGCCCCAGGCTCCAAGGATACCCCAGCAAGATTTGCTTTTGGTGGTAAATCAGGGCTGTCTTTGGATGGCTGCACAAACAGCAAAGGTGCGCAGAAGGGGGTACTCTGAGCTTGCAGGATCTGAGGGTAAAAACTTAGAAACGCAGTTGTGTCATCTTAAAAATTAAACCCCTCCTTGTGATGTTTGGTTCCGTTGCTTGTCCGGTCGGTGAGCTGCAACAGCTCAGGTTCCTCTGGAGCTGGGAAGGGGACACTGAAAGGCCAGCAAATGGGGTCTGTGCCACTGTCACCAAGTGGGGGATGTACAAGGGCTTTCAACTCAAATTCAGCTGCCGTAGAGAGAGGGAGCCTCGCTGCTGGCTTCCTTCTCGGGGTACTGCCTTTGCAAAACACCCACATCCTTCCATGACTGCAAAAACATTTCTCCTGTCTGTGGCTGGGGTTGACCGTGCAATTCTCCAAGTTCAGGGCCATGCTGGGTGCTTACGTGTGATGCCAAAATGAGCAGGATGCACATACTGAAGCAGAGATTACTTTTTCACTGATTACCTTGTGAATGAAGCATCTTAAAAAATTATTTATTTCCTACTTTATCTGTGTAACTTCTGCAGTGCAAACATGGCAGCAGGCACCAGCTTTTGGGGTGCACTGCTGAAATGCAGTGGGTTCCCCTCGAACTGGTTCTCGGTTAATCAGGCAGATGCAGGGCCTGGTGATCTGAGTCAGCGATGTTTCGGGTTTGGGACTGGGGCTCGGGCTTCCCCCGGGTGTGCTCCCTGCCTGCTGACAGGGTAGCTGGAGCCCAAGCTGCTGCTGAGCCTGGGCTTCTCGTGGTGATGCTGCCAGCTCTGCCCGGGTGTGAGCGCGCTGCCCCGGTGGGTTTTGTGCCCATGTGGGGCCGCGGCTCGCCTCCCTCGGCTCGGCCCAGGACCCCGGGGTGCCCGGCCGCCTTCACCGCCGGGACCCCCTTCGCAGCGGGGTCTGCTGCGAGGCCTGGCAAGGGTTAACGCCGAAACCCCACGCCCCCTTTGACGGAGTCGGACCAACCTCGCCAAATTTGAAAAGGCATCCGGGGCTGAGTGTGCGCCCTGGGCGCAAAGAGCCGCGCTGGCCCCGGCCCCCCTGCGCAGGGAAGGCTCGGCGTGCCGAGGGAAGGGGCTTCCCTTCGGGAGCCGGAGCAGCGGTCCCTGTGTCCCGGGCACCCCTGCCCCGTGGTCCCCGGTCCCGGGGGCACCTCCGCGCCGTGGGATCCCGCCGTGACCCCGGCCGGGGGAGGCACGGTGGGGCCCGGCGCCTGCCGTGCCGTGTAAGAGGAAAAGGGGGGGCGGGAGGAAAACCCTGTTCTTGCCAAAATGCAGTTCGCTCTTTTCTTGTCCTGGTGCTGCTGCCTGCATGGATGTGCGCTAGGGACTGGCTTCCTCTATCAATTCCCAGCATCAACCCTGCAGCACAACTACCCAGAGCAGAGCTCGGGCTCGCCGGGCAGCGGCTTCGCCAGTCGCCGGTGAGTAAGACCGGGTCCGCCTTCCCGGCGAGGAGGCTGGGCCCCGCCGGTGGCTCCCGGGGGGAGCAACGGGCACGGCAAAACCGCGGGCAGCAATCCCCGCGGAGGGTGCGAGGGGCTCGCCGCGCTGCTGCCCCTCGGGGAGCCGGGCTGGGCTGCCCTCATCCTAAATGGGGCGAGGGAGGCTCCCTACCTGCGCGCAGCAGTGTCCCTCTCTGGGGCAGGCAGCGACTAGGGAATCGAGGAGCTGAGCTTTGGCAAATGAAACCCGCAAACTCTCCCCTTCTTGCCTCCCTCAGCCCGTCGGGGAGGGGAAGGTGACTTTGCCGGGTCCGCGGGTCAGCGTGTCCGTGTGCAGCCAGAGCTGTAAAACCTCCTGAACCCGGACGCTGGTGATGCCGGCAGAGGGAACTGTTACAGCCCTCGGCTGCGAGGAAAAACTTGTTCAGCTCAACAAAAGAAAGACCTTAATTACAGATCTCTATTCAAGAGCTGCAGCTTTCAAATAGTTGTTTAAAACCAAACCTCCCGCTCTTCTCCTCTCCCCCCACCCCAAACCAATTTCTTATAAACTTAATATAAATCAGTTTTGATTTACTGTATCTTGCTGCTTCAGTAGAGCAAACAATTTAGGCTTCTCCCCCTCCCCTCTGTTTTCTGTGGGTATTTCTCTAGAGGTGAAACAGCTGTTCAAATGAATGAACCGCACTGTATAAAGCGAGAGAGTGGCTTAACCTGATTCCAGTTGTTCTTGGATTTCACTTTTTTTTTTCCCCGCGATTCCCTTAAATGGGGACTTGGGAATTTAATATTCAGGGCTCGTCCATCCTGTCTCTACCTCTTTTCCTCCTCCCCTTGCTAATCCCTAGTATGCATGAGTTATGCTGCTGTAGAGGAGGGCTTATGTTAGCACCGCTTATTTGGGCTAGGAATTGGGATAAGGCATCTACACAGCAGATTTACATCAGGGTGTCACAGAAGTACAAGAGTGGGCGCTAGCCTTGTGCCTTGCACAGTTCTCACATATGGTGCATATTTCATCTCCAAGTGGGGGTGGTTTTGTTTGCTGGCCTGTCAAACAGGCCTCAGTCTGTAGGGGGTGTGATGTTAAACTACAGTAACTGTCAAAGGGTTTGAAACGGCAGAAAATTATAGGAGAGTAATGGGATAAACCTATCCCAGCTGGATCTGTTCCAACGTACCCCCTTCCCAAAGCATGAGCTGCAATGAGAACCACATGTCATTTGTCTTACATATCTATTAGCCTGCAGATCTTTGTTCAGAGCTACCACGCTTACATGAGTGCGGACTGTATTTCTGCTCACCGAAGACCTTCCCCAATTCACACTCTTGCACGATTTTCCCATGCCTCAGTTGTTTGGATAGCTGATGCTTTGTCGGGGGAACGCGTCCCTCTCCAAGTCTACACAGTGTTGTATAAAACCATCTAAAGCTGATTTAAACAATGATGTTGGGAAAGCTGGTAGATTTTTTTTTTTTTTTTGTCCGATGGAATTTGCCATGTGGGAATCTCCCATTTTAGTTTAAAGCAGAGGGGGAAATAAAAAATTGAATGGAGGGAAAAATCACTGGTGGATGTTTTGAAATAAAAATTCAACTGCTTAGTCAAATATCGCACATTGAAGCAATCTTTGTATGTTTTAATTTCCCCTTGAGTGGTGGAGTTTTGTTGTTGGCAAATATCTAACAGCTTCACTTTCTGATGGGAAAATCTGTGTGGGAAAACTTTACCCAGCCACAATGTTGGACCTTTGAGGGGAGCCTCTTGCAGGGTGCAGCTTCAGGTTGGGATAGCTGTGCTTTTCTGGATTCAATACGGTGCTGGATAAGAATGAGGCTTTTTGCTCTACAGCCTGACACTGAACTATGTGGGTGTGAAGCCTTTTTTTTCAGGGGACTGAATTAGACTGGTATAAACTGTTGTTTACATTGTTCAGTGTCCCTTTTGCCATCCAAACAGGGGATCTTAGTAGCACCTGAATTATGTGAAGTGATAGCAGCTCCGTCACAGCAGAGCTTGCTGGCCTCTGCCCTGAAGAGGCTGCGGAGGACACAAGATGGTGGGTAGGTGATTACTATTAATGACGCTACGTGGTCATTCTTGCTTTCTCTTCTGCAACCTTCCCAGTAAGTGCTTTGCCTAGTGACTTCTGGCACTTCTCCTGGGTACCATCAGCCAAGTATAAGCAGGCCAGAGCCTTGAAAGTTACTGCTGCAGCTCCAGGTTTTGATACATTGCAGCACATACTGATGTGATGCTCTACAGCTGACATGTTTCCTTGATACGAGCCACACCATGTTCCTGCAGTTGTCTTTTTCTGTCCTTGATCAGCAAATGAAGACATGACTGAGCTGTTTGGGAATCTGCTATCAATTTTTTTAAAATTAGCTTGTCATAAAAGTTGTATTTCTCCAAGGGGGGGAAAAAAAAAGTTGCTGGAATCTTTTGTCTTCCACCTAGAAAACCATTCAAAATTCAATAGCTGATATAGTCCTTGGTATCTAGGTTGCAGACTGTCTCAGAGATGGGCTTCTGAGGCTCTGGTGACTGCTGAACATTTTTTCTGCCAGAAAACTAAGGTGCTGGGCAGTGTAAAAAGCTTGGGGTGGTGGTGGTGGAGGGAAATTTGGAGGGGGAAAAAAATTATTCACATCCTTCAAAATGGAATTGTGGAATACTTGTTCTGGTGGAATGTTGCTTGCTTTGTTTCCTTTTTTAAAATGAAAATTCAAGCTTCCGGTTGGCTTCAGTTGACAGATCTTGGTTATTAGACCAAAGACACTTGCAGCCTATCTTTGTGTGTGTTTGAATTGCTTTGAACTTCTGTAGCGGATGTGCAAGTAATAATGACTGAAATCCAAGCAGCAGCATTTGTTGGCATTGTATAGATTGTAGCAGCCTCGCTATTTTGTTTGAAATTCACATTCAGCGCGTGCATTTCTAACTTGCTACTGTGTTAAGGCAATGAGAATGGGAAGTGGGTCTTACCCAAAGCCTAAGAATGGAGGGTCTGTCTGCCAAGCAGAAACTGTTGTCCTCCAGACTTGGACATCAGAAGCTTTGCTAACTGAGTTAAGGGAAGCTTATTCCCATGGTGGAAGTAGCTTGGTTCTCAAAGAACGCCTGCATCTGAGTTAGTTGTCTTTGGAATTGGTGTTCTCCCAGCTTAACTTCTTATCCTGTTTTCCTGTAGTTTCAAATTAGTCATGCATCAAGTCCTTGTGAACTCAAGTGTGGGAGTTAAACTTCTGAGACTAGATGCAGTGCTTAGACTGGAAACCTCTTTGGATGTGAGGTGGAGGTAGCTGAAAGAAAACCTCCAAACATGAACCAGAAAGCCATGTGGGATGATAACTCTTACTGCTAGCTTTACAGTAGCATCACAAAAGTCAGCTGGGGTGGATACAAAGTCCAACTGTAATGGATAGACCTTCAAAACACTTACACCTCAGCCTAAAAATTTCTTCCTGTGAATGAACATTAGAACCACGATGTTACAAATAACAGGACTCTCCAAGTAGGCATTCTTATCCAGACTATACTGGTAATCACAAATCAGTACTTATTTTGGTCATATAGTAATTCCTAGTGCTTGCTACAGCAGTGATGTTTCTTGAGGATGGATATGGAGAGGAAAGTACTATCGGTCAATTGAAATCTGTAAGTGCAGCTTTTGATTGCTAGAGGCAGAGGTTTTGACATGGAAGGCCAGGTGGCTTCGTCCATTTCTTGTTGCCACATATGTGCCTTGGAGCACAGGCCAGGAGAGTGAGACCTGGGTTCCAGTTGTGCCTCTACCAATGGTTTACTCCATGTCAGAGGGCAAATCACTTTGCCATGGATTCAGTGAAACAATTAAACATGCTCTGTGTGCTGCTTTGATGTGGGAAAGATATTTAAACTGACATCAGCTTTCCTGTACTATAGCTTCTCTTTTTTTCCCCCTGAAAAACCTGAAGTGTTGATGCTTTCAGATATTTAGGTGATGCTTGAAATATGTTGTCAATTATTCCTTGAGGCTAGCGGTCTCCTAATAGGTCACTTGAATGGCTGGCTTTCAAGATCAAGATGTCCGGGTGGACGTGTTATAGGTAGATCTGTTCTTTTCAAAATAGCTGCCTGCATTGTGCCTGGTCCTACAGCTACACATTTGCTAGGATGGAATTGTTCCTCCCCAGCCCCATTTGAAGGACTGCGCACAACTGCACTGTACTGTAACAGCCTCCAGCCTCTTAGATGAGGCTTTAGTACTTTTAAGTAAGTGTGGGTCTCTTTATGTGATAGAAGCCTGTTCTTAATATTAAAAGGTGATCTATAAATCGGTATCCTGATTTATGCAGTCAGAGTGCTTTCAGAACACGTATCTGGAATTTTCCTGACGGTTGTCTGTTAATTCTCTCTTTACCAGAGAAAGATGATTTGAACCTGATTTCAGCCCCAAATTCTGAACCTCTTGTGGCTCTTAAGTGGGTGTGGAACATAAAACTATACATATTGGAGAAATGTGGTTCTTTTTCCTTTTACTGACAAGATCTTGCTTTCTGAGTCATTCCCTCCATCACCTAATAGTCTGCTCATTGCCTGAGGTCTCTGGTTTTCTATAGTTTGCTATGGACTGTGTGAGGATGTCAAGCAAACAAACTGGAATTTGTGTCACGCTGAGTCCTCTGCACTAATTCCTCTTTGAAGTGCCCTACCCAGGTAACGAAGAGGTCAGAAGGTCTTAAGCTCATCACCAAACCCTGGAACTATCCGGTGTTTGTTTCCTGGACTCTGCAGCCATATGATCTTCATCTGACTTGTGGGGTTCAGTGCTGTAACTTTGCAGTGCAATTAACAGTGAAGCCAATGGTAGTGTAAGGACGTAGCAACACTGGAATGGCTTTGAAATACCAGACGTGACTGTAGTTATTGCAGTAAACTGTATTCGTTTAGGAAATCTCCTACTGTCTTGCCTTTCCAGCTGCTTGTGTGAATCATTTCCTCTCATGTAGGTTTCATTTACCAACTCTAGGAAGAAAAAGGGAGTGGAGAGGCAAAGCAATGGGTGGCAGTGAACTCGTGCTCCCCTTGGATAAATTAACAAATGTGTCTCTTTCAATAACCCTTATTTGTTCATTTTCTCAAAGCTGAGCTTGTTACTGCACTAAAATCCTAGTCAAAACACATCAGGTTAGAAACTTCACAGCTCTGCTTGGGGGGGAGCAGTTCTGTGACACTTGGATCATAGAATATTTACTCACCTCTTTGTTTTATTGGGCTGTGTCTTGATAAAGGGGGAAAAATGAAGAATGACTTTGAGGTAATGATGAAAGACTGAAAGCATAGAGTGCTTTAGGTCTGCTGGATTAGAATAATGGGACCAGCTACTCATGCTCTTTCCTGCATTAAACCTCTAGCATGTCTGGAAACATCATTGTTTTGTAAAGCACAGACTAACTCTCCTGTAGGGTAATGCTAAAATTCATCAAACCTAATTTCTGCAATATGCTCAAAGCTCTCAATTCGCTTTTAATTAGAGATGCAGACAGTGCTTAAATTTACTTTCACTGAGGCATGATGTTTGTTTTGAGGCTTTGAACATAAAGCTAGCCTGTGCCAACTTAGGTATCACAAAGACTCTATTAAGGATCATAGCTGCAAAAGTTTAAAAAAAAGCATAATGCTACTAATTGGGCTACTGTCCTGCAATTTTTCAACTATATGTATAGTTGAATAATACTAAAGCTCCTGCTTAGTGTACTTATGCACAATGTAGGACTGATCTGAATTGGAGTCCTTAATACTACTACAGAAAGGAACAAGGGTGGGACCTGTGATACTGTTCCTTATTGGTTTTGTTCCTTATTTCCTTTTTAGGAAGAAACAATTATTTGTTGACTTCCAATTTATTGCATGGAATAACATGGTTTAGATGTTTTGGTTGATTTTGACAAGTTTAGTGTTTTCCTCCTCTTGGAAATGAACAGATGTGTAAGTAAAGAGTGTGCTTGGGTGAAAGCGCCTGTAAGTTTTAGGCCTGGCTATTTGAAAATAGTTGAATCTTTTTGAGAGGACCAACAAATAGGAAGTTATTTCAGGTTTGAGACTCCTTTTCAGCTTCCAAAGCAGGGAAATCATAGCTCTGGCAAAGAAAAAAACTCTATCTGTTTAGAAATGGCTTTCACCCAGAGGCCCACACAATGGGTGCTACTGAGACAAAAGCTGAAGGCAGCTTCATAATGTTTCATGTTTGGGGACAGATCAGTCTCCTCCTCCATATCTAGGTGGTTTATCTGGAAAAGAGAATCTGCCACTTAAAATCGTAGTAGTTCATTTCTGAAACCTCTTTGAAGCTGAGAAGAGGCAGTATCTGTGAGCTTCTTTTATGTAGGACTCTTCCCTTTACTTCTCTGTGGTCTGCTGTGTGTCTTCTGCCTGTCCTGTGAGAGCTGAGTAAGGCTGTCGTTATCCCGCCACCTTCCTTTGGGCTGAGCAAACAAACCATCTCTCAAAACTTTAAAGCTAATGTGAGGTACCACTACATAGAAATGCATCTATTCACGTCCAATCTTGACATCAGGTTATGTAGTCAGATGTCTTTTTAATCAGTTCCAACGTTTCCTGCCCCTAGGAACTGGGTGGAAGTGATATTCTTTGCAGTATTTGTACTAGATATAGGCATGTGTTTGCTCAGAGCATCTCAGAAATGCCAGTGCAATGAAATCATGAGGCAGGGGAATATCCCCCTGGACATGGTCATGTAACCAAGTTACTGAGTCTGTAGAGTTAAGAACAGGTCCGGTCCTGTTTCTTCTGGGTGTGTCCA
>NW_008795035.1:0-96673 GCF_000699145.1 Aptenodytes forsteri
CAGTCTTACTTTCCCAGCTCTGAAACAAAGTTCCTTTCTTTCATCCTTTCTGTCTTCTTTTTTTTGATACAAAGTTCCTTTCATTCATCCTTTCTGTCTTCTTTTTTTTGATAGGTTTGTGTCACTGACTGGGGCCTCTAGGGCCAGGTTCAGTCATGAGACAGTTTTACTGGTTGCTGTGGAAGTCAGATGGGACTGTTAATGTGTGTGCCTGATACAAATCAGTATAATACAAATCAGACACAGTGCCATTCAGTAATAACTCTGTTGGTCTGACCCCAAACACCTGACTGGGAATAAAGAAGCTCCCATGCAAACAAGAAATTGACTGTTGTTTTACTGGGAGAATGCCTACGGCGTGGGACATCTTACTTATTTCTGCTTCTTCTGCTGAAGTTAAATAATTGGAAATTCTAGTAGTTCTTATATCTAGTAACACTTTGTATTCTATATGATTTTTTCCCTTAAGCCACATTTCAGAAACTCTCTCTGCTTATGTAATTTGGAAATCCTAATAGACCAGCATAAGTCTAGTATGCAACCAAATTTAGCACTGAAATCTCTATATTCATTATCACTAGGGAGACAGGACGAAAGAGCTGAAATATTCCTTAACTGTTCACTGAGGATATAGTCACATGTATTTTGTGATTCCAAGGTTGCGGATTTTATGATTTATAGCATGAAATGTAATCCAGTATTTTAAAATGTAATTTAAAACTTTTTTCCTTAGCCCTCAAGCTTATGAAGAATGTGTCTCAGCCAAGTATGAATGCCTTAAAGAAGTGGTGTCTTATTCAGTCTGCAGACAAGCAAAACAGATAAAAAGTGAGACAGATTTCCACTATTCTAAATCCAGTTTTAATTCTGAAACTTGGGTTAATCAAAATCAAAACTGGCAACTTTTCAGCTTGCTGATCACAGCAGCATTTGATTTCATCTCACTGTCCAAAAATCATTCTTACTACCTGACAACCCTGAAGGTTTTTAAGCTGAAGTTGATGATGATCAAAATCCTTCTGGCATATTGAAAATTCAGAGAAAGGCAAGTTCAGCATTCAAATAAAGAATAAGTGGGTTGATATACTGACTATATAGTATATTTTCATAGGTAGTTCTTAAAATTCCTCATTTTCTCTTCAAAACAAAGAAGGCCCCGTTAATTGGTGTCAGAAAACAGTGGAAAATTTACGAGGGAGAATAAAGCCCCTGGCTGAAATCAGATTTGTATGGCCTACGTTTTAGAAACTTGATCTGCTTGAGCCATTGCAGCCTGAAGGAAACAAGTATCTTTCTTGAAAACTTGATGATGGGATCCAAGATAATCAGTAACCTAGGGCATACTCCTAAGGATGCAGAAAAGGCAGTCAGAAAAATTTTTCTTGGACGATAAAAACTTGAAATGAGTCTCAACATCCAGTCGTTAGCATTCAAAGCCCTATCCAGTCACAGAAATGACTTTTTGCTCTTCTTTCCTCAGCGCTATATTTATTAGATGGTAAGAATTTGATACAGAAGCCAGAACCTGAAGAAGGTGTTCAGTGTATTGTGATTCCGCTGCCTGGCAAAAGATATTGATTTGGCAGTCCCCAGACTGATCTTGTGAAGTATTCCTGAGGGAAGGAGATTTCTTTCCAGAACTGTCCTCCTTTGGTGAGACCATCTGTCTCTATACAGTCATTTGGGCAAAAATATAAATTACAAACAGGAAATTGCCCTGTTGCCAGATTAGCTGCAGAATATGCACTGATGGTCTACTCACTCATGAGGATTTAGTGCCAGGGTTCTTTGCTAGGGATAAAACACTATATCATATTTTCCCTTCCTGTTGGTGTTGGATTATAAACTAAATCCTGCTTGTTTTACTTTCAGAAGTAGTCCCAAAGGATTTTGGTGGGATTAATTACATATGAATAGCAAGCAGGATTTGGCATTCTCTGTACTTTGAAAATGAAATAGAGGTAAACATTATCAAAAGCTTGAACTTACTGATGCTATTTCAGGTTGTCTGAATCTTTTCTGCTGAATACTTATTTAAAGATGCTCATGTAACTTCAGAAAAATCACTTAAAGTTCTGAAAGGGAAAAGGAAGAAACCTCTGTGTGTGTAGGATCTCAATTCAGCAAAGACTTGAAATAACTACTCAAGTCCCTCTTCCTCCCTGAAGTTAGGCACATATTTAGGTGCTTTGTTGAATTTGGGAGTTAACAAAGAACTCCTTTTTTTTTTCTTTTTTTCATCAGGTGCACATTTATTTTTTGCTGTAGTTTTTCCTCTGTAATATTCTAAGGCTTCTGCTGGGGAAAGGATGTGAAACATCTTTATGATACATTGGGGATAATGCCCTGAAAAAGCTTTTGTTCTATGGATTTAGAGTTTGCAGAACAGATTTTAATTCTGGAGATAGTGTGGGTGGATGTAGGGATGAAGAGCTCCAAAAAGTAAAAGTCAATACCTGATGAACTTGAGACAGTTATAGCATCAACTGTCCCAGATTTTATGTGATGCGGGAGTGGAAGAAGTTCTGTCAAAACAGACCTAAACCTTTTTTTTTCCTTTTTTTTTCCCCTCTAATCTTTTGTAATCCATTGTTATAGCTTTTTGGTGAGGCTATTTCACCTACCTCAGTCTTCGACCTTTTTGAGGTTGCCAATTTGTAATTAAGGATTGATTTTTGAATGCTGTGCGGAATCTGTTTCAATGACTTGTTCTCCTGCAGTTTAACTGAGTTTACAGTACTCTAGAAGGATCCTTTGGGGAAGGTTGGCTTTCCTGGGGAGGGAATGGAGAGAATCTGGGTGTCCAAGTGCCACGGGAGCACAGAGCACATGTGGGCAGGGAGATCAGGGAACATATAATGTAACTTACCCAAATCCTTCAGAGTGCATGGACCTAAGGTGAGAGCCAGAGTGGCCTGGTTAATCCCAGTACCTCAGGGGCACCATCAGTTTTCAGAAACTAATTTTGAGATCCTGAAGATCAGTAGTAATCTTGGGTGGAATCAGTGGGCTTGTGTGGAGGCTGAGCCATGGAGAGGGGAGGAAGCACTATTTGATACCTTGAGCACTAGAGCTGCAGGGTTTTTGTGCCATGGGGTTCCTTGCTGCTGTTATTTTTCTATCTGTAAAATTAAAGCTAAATATTTTGCAAGGATAACATCCAGTCTACCTTGGATGTGTTGTGCCTTGGGCTAGAAAGAAGCAAACTGGATCTGAGGGCATCCCTTATTCAAGGGAGACTGACTACAGCAGCTTTTGTGCAGGCTGTGTAACAGCTAGAGCAACAGCTTTCAATAATTAAGTTTCTCTTGTACTTTCTTGCTGCCCTGCAGCTGTTTGCTCCAGCCATCACCATCGTCCTTCACAGCTTCCCCCGCAGCTCCCTCCATACCTGTCCTCTGTCTCCTTGCATGGCAGTGTCTGATCCTTTCTTAGTCCATAGGCGCTGTTATGATAAACATGTCTTAGGAAATAGTAACACACGAGCAATACTTCAGCTGCATTTTGAAAGCTCCATATAAAAAGTGTTCAAGTGAAACCCAAGTCCATGATTCCTGACCTGAATTTTTTGTTCCAAGGAGCATATTAACTTCCTGAATGAACTAAAATGACCTAAAATGGCATGATGTGGCTTTCCCTTAGGGCAAGGACACGGTGCTCTACTTGTCTGTATCTGTACATTTGCCATCTTACTCAGTTACCTCACATAGGAGCAGCCCAGAAGTCTTTACGGGGGCATAGGTAATAAATCCTACATGATAACTTTCGTACTGTTGTTGCATGATCGGGGTGATTTAATCCCACTCTCAGATGGTGACAGCAGCAGAAAACACTAGGCCCCGAGAACTAGATGTGAAATAATTGCTGTGGTGCTCTTTGCCTTTAATTCCGGACAGAGGGGAGACCTGATACATGGTTTAAGTGCTGAAATATGTAATGCATTTTTAGTGTTTTTATGGGAATCTTTCACATTGTGTTTAGGTACTTGTCCATCATGTGGTATACTGGTTGTTTATCAAAAAGCTCAAGAACCAAAGGCATAATTTCATGTAGGTTGGTATGAAGGAGGCACAGTGTTTGTGAGATGCTGGTATTTTAAACACTTTTGACTAAAAGTTAACACACTCATAAATAACAGAAGAAATTCTTGACATTGTTTTTCACATCCATTTTTGAGCAATTCTTTTGAGTTATCCTGATTTGATCTCAGATGTTCCCTAGTCTCTTTGTTTCAGCCTGTCTTCTCTGAATATTGATAGTGATAGATGAAAACAGAAGATCCAATTACTTAATCTTTTTACACATGCTTTTACTTTTAGAAAAGCAGCAAGGTGCAAAATCAGAGCATGTTTAAGACAGTTTCAGTCCTCATTTTTAGTTGTGGTACATTACCTTCATAAGAAACAGCTGATGGTATGTACAGCATAACTACTTGGATGAAATATATGTACTACATCTTTTAGTTCTCAGTGCCTGGGTGTTTAGTATGAAGAGCCATTTTGTTGGTTAATACTGCTTTGCAGCATCATTAGCAGGGAAATGGGAAACATATAAAGAGGTTCTACAGGTACTGCAACATACCAGAGAAGCAAACTTGTTATTTTTATCCTTCAAGAAATTACACCCACTCCCTACTGTATGAGAGATGCGTTTAATTTATTTTTTCATCTGTCTTATTGATCCCACAGTTGTCAGGCTTTTCATTTTGTTTGTTACCAAATCTGTACCATTCTGATCTTGTGGCATCACATTTAGATTTTGAACTGTGTCATTGTCTTGCCATCTGTTAAAGCCCTATGTCTGCTGAGCATTATTGTGAGAGAGCTGCCAATTGCTAGCCAACTCAGAGAAGGTAACAGATTTTTAATTATGCAGACAGGATGGGAGTGGTGGGGGACTGAACAGTGAGTGATTATTGCTCGGACAGTGGTTGTCTCTCTCAAACAGCCTGCTAACAGCATGCAGTCTACCAGAAGTGGCTAATGTTGTGCATGCGTAACTGCTCTTTGGAGATGAGCTAAGGGAAGTGGACTTCCTGGGGTGGGCTGTGATTGATGGGTGCCCAGCAGTGTGAGAAAAGTGGGCACAGAATTAATTGAATCACAAGTTTGGTAGCTGGAAGAAGCTGAAAGCTCCCTGTAGTCTGCCTTCTGACCTAGTGCATGCTGAACCTATAGCTTCTTGCTTTGATAAATGAGAAGGCCTGTATAAATAATTGCTTCCTCTATTTTCCATTGATTAGTATTCAGGATAGGCCACTTTGGAACTGAAAATGAAGAGATTAGGCGTACGAAACCTCTGCCTGTTGGATGCATACAATCTTCAGACCATTTTGCACCAACAGGTTCCTGAGTGCTCACTCAGCCAGTCTCCACATGTGGATCCGCATTTCATCAAAGGAGACAGGAGGGAAGAGGCCCCAGCAGCTCAAAGCAGGCCTGCTGTCTGGTTGGGATAAAAATCCCATAAGCTTTAACAGGAACTTGTTCTGCTTTATTCTCCTTTCCATGCCTTTATGAGTCTACTTGGAAAGAAAAAGGGATTAAGAACATCTATGGCAGCACTAAACTGAAGATCAAAGAGCAGAGCCTGTTTGCAGGAGTTGTGACTGTATAATTAAAGGCTAGTCTGGAGGTGGACTATGGAGGACTTGCTGTTCCCTTAGAATTACTGTGGGCAAACTGGGCGTAGAATGAATTTGTTTAGGATATAAGAAGGAGGGGATGCCATCTCTAGGCAATAAGGCTGCCTGCAAGCAGTCGTGCTGGGTCTGGGTCCTCTGAGAGCGCTGCTAATGCTGCCTGTTGTCAGGACCCTAGGACTGGGACAGGACCGGGGGCCTTAAATTGCAGGAAGGCGATACATCCCCACCACCACACACTGGGATTGGGGAAGAAGGATTGCTCTGCTTTTGAAGTATGACTATTACTCAGTTGGGGCTGACATTACAGCAAGAGATTAGATTTATGGGCTGGAGCCTTTCACAAGTCCTAACTGTCCCGGCTAGTGTTTTTCATTTCAGCCCTGGTTCCTCTAATTGGAGTGTTTTTAATCGGGGGTTTCTTTTCATAAAGAACTTGCACTTGTACCCTAAACTGTCCCCTAGTGTTTTTCATTTCAGCCCTGGTTCCTCTAACTGGAGTGTTTTTAATTGGGGGTTTCTTTTCATAAAGAACTTGCACTTGTACCCTGACATCATGGAAGAAATTTAAAAAATGGCAAGAAAGTCTGAGTTTGTGTTTTCCTTTCATCTCAGTTCTGCCTTTCTGCCACCTCTGGTATTGACTGAAGCTGTAAATTCAATTTCTCCTGGGCTGCGGCATGGCTGCAGGTGCTCTCTGCATGCCTGGTGGGTGCTGCCTGCCCTGGGCCTCCCCCAAAGAGGAGGGAGAAGCCTGGTTTCTCACACACTGAGACAGCTGCTGGCGGTGTGGGGATAGGCCCTGGTCCCAAAGCACGATCAATGCCCTGCATTTGTCAGTGCAACCCCTAAAGGGCTTGTATGCTGCCCACGTGTTGGCTTCTGCGTCGTGGGGCTTACTGCTCAATGGCAGTTCCTGCGTGTACACCCAATGCAAAATACTTCATCCTGGAGGTTTTTACCAAGAATGCTGTTGAGTCGCTGATTAATTGAATGACTGGTTAAAGTAAGGGAAATAGAAGGTACGCTATTGACTTGATTTCCCCTCTACTGTGCGCTTCATTAGACTACACTAATCTGTGTTATGACTTCTGAGATTGTCTCTTCTGTTGATGTAAATATATAGTCAATGAAATAAAAACCTTATAGAAATTTAATTTGCTGAGTCATCAGATCTCTAATCTTACTTGATTACAGCCCTGTTGTCAGAGCCAGGCTTCATGTGCTTCAAATTCCCAGATCATTACTGAATTGTTTAGTGTGTAGCTGAGTGCATCTTTGCAATGTTACTGAGATAGGAATTTACTTGCTAATTCTCAGTGAAAGCACCACTCTTGGCTGATCCAAGGGTAGCTCTTGGAGAAATTTCAATAAAATTGGGGGGTTTGATTGTTTTGGGGCTTTTTTTGGTTTTCAATGCAGGACAAATATATTTTCAGCACGGTACCAGTTGGAAAGGCATTGCAAATGCAAGCTTCTGAGTCAGCGAAGAGCCATCCAGGTTAGGAATTAGAATGAATGGTACAAATTGTTTTGACAAAAACAAATGAATCTATAAATGTACCCATTTAAGCTAATAAATCTTTTCATAAATATTCATGGCATGTCCTGGTGTGACACTAGCAAATACCTTCGTTGTTGAAAAAATAGGGGAGAATTTGTATAGCTGCTAGTGATGCAGAGTATAAACAATTTAGGTTAAATGAGCGTGGGGGAGGAGAATTTAAGGGTGTCTTGAAATAATTTGTAATTCTGATGAATTGTGACTTGTAGCCAAAGTTAGTGGTGTACTTCCAGAGTGGGGAAGTATACATTTCATGGGGTAGTATGTCAGTTATCATTGACAGTCTTGTCTGTACTTTCATCTGTGTTGCTAATGTGAATAAGTTTCAAATCAGCTGTCTTCAAGAGATTTCACTCTCTTGTACAGTGGCGTGTACAAGATGATACTAGGGCTTAGACATTTGCGTCTTCATAACTAATTAGAACCTTCTCAGTGTGGGCTCTGGTGGACAATAAATTCAATTATCTCTTAAGTTCCCCAGGCTAATACTGAGGGAGGGCTGTGTGCAAAGCAGAAAATGGTGCTTGTTAGTATCTGCTGACTAAAACCTGTAATGAATGTAACTTGGTTATTTTAATGTATTACTGTTATGTTCCTTGTATATGAAAGGCCAGCATATGGTGAATGTTTTTTTGCCAGGAGTATCTAATTTAAAAATTGAAGAAAAATATTCAATCCTCTCCCTAGATATATATCCAGTGTTAGTATTACCTGCACAGCATACTCATCCAAGCTATGAACATATTAATGATATGCTTTTATATATCACTAAAACTTGCCTACTAAAACTTGCCTATGTTTGTGAGTATGCTCCCTATGAACCTCGCTAATTCTTGCTATGTAATCTTGAGCTTTGTATCCCAAGCTTCAAGAGTACACACAGAATTACAGCTTTCAGCTCATGTTGGCGCATTGTTAAATCACAACTGGTGGTGAGTTGCTACAAAAGCAGATCATCCACTTACATAAAGTGGTTGTTCCCTGGAAGATCAGATGCCTCTGTTCATCAGGGGTGTGTGTGTGTGTATAGCTACTGGGCTGGCCTCTCAGGGCCATCCCAGTGCAGGGGCCAGCCCCAGCAGGGTGTGCCCTGGGGGGTTGCTTTTACCTGCCCTCCTACCTTGGTGCCTGGTAGGTTTGCTCAGTACCAAGCTCTTCAGAGCCACCTTCAGATGTTAAAATGCTGAAGCACAAAGTTTACCAAAGGGATAGGCAAACAAAGCAAATGTGGCAGAAAGGGCATTAATGGATGGTGCTGGTGGATGGGGAGAAATGATGCATTTCTTTTGGCTGACACAGCAGGGACAACTTGGATGGAAGTCATGACACTGAAAGTAATGAGGAGATTTTTTTTGGTTAGGGATCCTCTATATCCCTGTGACAGTGACAGAAAGAAGATCAAGAAATCTTTATAATTAAGAGGAGCTTGTAGGAGAAGAAAAATACAGTTTGTATAGAATTGTAATTATAATTAGTCAAGGGGAATAACAACCTTTAAGAAATAAACTTAAGATGCGAACACATTTCTAGAGCTAAGCCAGGATTAATTTCTTTTTTTTTTTAACAATATCTTTTTAATTTGTTGAACAGCCAAAAGCCATTTTGGAGCAGCTCCAAGGAAATAAACCTTGTACAATAAATAAGGTAGAGGTTATAAAACATCAGCATTCTAGTGACTGCAAAAATATTATTAGTATTGAATCATTTGACAGTGTAATAAAGGAGTTTTTTAAAAAAAAAAAATTCTGAATATATGCTCTCTCATGGCTCACAATCTGAATTTTAAAGTTGAAATATTTAATACACAATTGTAGAGATAATGACTATGCTTGTCCTCATTAAGGTCCTTATTTGGAAAAATAAGAGTGGATAATAAGTGTAAGTAGGTATCTAGACAGCAGGGTCAGTAATAAGAGTAACAGTAGCCATCTGGTAATGACTGGGAGCTATACTTGCAGAAGGAGAAATTAAACAGAGAAGCAATGGCTTCTAATTACACAGCTAAAAAAAGCCCTGCCTGGTTGCTTACAATACACTGCTGAAAGTATATTGCAGCTAGGGCATGAGAAGAGATAACCAGTCCTCTGATAAATGGGAACTGGGAATGTGCAATAAAGAAACACCACTCATATTGATATTTTGTCTTTAGTGATGCCTGGTTTCATATGCTCTGTAAAATCTTCCATTGACCCTGGGAATTCTGCCCACGTAAGGAGTGATCTCATCTGCCAAGGAGGCAAGTAGCTAGAGAGAAAAGCAATTTCTCCTGTGTCTTGAGAGAAAATATTGATGTAACTTGATGGTAAATATGGAAAATGTGAGTGAGTAATATTTGGGAGCTTGATCCTGCTGGCCAAAACTATCCAGTGTTACCCCCTCATGACTGTATTGGTGGGTGATTTGCCTACCTACAGGTGAGGCTTAGCAAAGCTCCTTTAGTTTTAATATTGCTGCAGCTGCAAATCAGGCCTAAAAATCTTGACACCATGCCTCTGAGTTTTTAGAGGGGAAAATAATAATTTTAGCTTTTAGCATTACATTTCTAAGGACTAGGGAGTAGACGGTATGATTAATATTCAGAAAAGGTACTGACTTGTGTCAAGTTGTCAATTACAAGCATATCAGCCAAAATCAGCTGTGGGGAAAACCTCGATTAAAAATAATAGAAAGAGGTTTATCAAAGAAAAGTGCAATTTCATTAGGAACACACACTGGTTGACTGGTGATTTTGATTAAAAAGGTAGTGTGATTGCTGGTGGACCTTCTCTAGGACAGAGCAATCCTCCTCATTTATCTCGCCTTAGAAAAAGATGCCGATAATCTTGTTGAAGGAAGAGTAGAATTAAAAGCACAACCAGAAGAATATAAAGGGAGAGGAATGAGCGTTTTCATGGAGAGGGGTTTGAAAGTGATGGAAACTGCAGTTCTGTGGGCAGTTTCACGTACAAACTGTCTTATTCTTATGTATAGCTAAAATACAGTTTTAAAGCAAGTTTGACTGCAGAGCAGAACTTATTGTGATATATTTAGGAAGATGTTTGCATCTTTTGTGCAGTGATGCAGCTCTGTTGAAGCAAATATATACTTCATCGCATGCTTTTGTTTTGCTTTTCCCCAGGTTAAAGTTAAGTTACTTTATAGTAGAATTCCTTTACTGATTTGCAAATCTCATTAGAACAAGAGGATAAATGCCAGCAGTAGGAAAAATGGAAAGATTGGCCTTGGTGCAAAGAGACAGCCTCTTGCCTGCACCCAACTTGTTTGTGACAGAAAAAGTCAGGCAGGTGAAATCTCCAGTGAGGCACCTACTCTTGCTTCACAAATCGATGTCTGGATATCCCCCCAAGGATTCGCCCTCTAGCCCTGCACAGACACCCCAACAGAGGTGAAAAAATGCACTAGACTTAATTCCACAGTCTCCAGACTATGCCTATAGACTTGTACCATTCCACATTTCTCTTGTAGACTTCTACAAGATGAATGTTCCCCGTGTTTCCCTGTTTTTCAGGTTCTCAGCAGTTATTAGAACAAGTGACTCTCATTGATTAGTGTGCCTGTCATCAGCCCTTTGATGGATCACATGCCTGGTGTTTATTGTTAGCACAACATGTTTGGTGGTGTCACTCGCAAGAGTTAACTGGTGTAAACTGGATTTGAAACAAAGGGAACGGTACTAATCGACATGAGAAAGAATATGTCCCGTTATTTCTAGACTTGTAATGGTTTTGTTGTAGTTCCCCAGCTGATGTAAACTGTATTTTACAGAATGCTTTATTTCTGTTAACTGGCTCATATTATATGCTATTAGCAGCTGGTGATTTGGAGAAAAAATTGCTTGTTTTTCTTGTGAGTGAAAATAGCAGCCTCTGTTTTGAAAGTGACTTTTAGTGTTTCCCATGTCATCCACCACACTGGCAACCATTCTGTTATTGCACCTTGTTATTATATCTTAATCCAACTCGCTGTTTCACTTGCGTGTCTGTTATCTCAGCTGACACTAGCAAATTCTTCTCAGCCAGCACTGCAATAAGAGAACCAGGGGTCCTGATCTGGAAAAACTTGCTCCCAGACGTGTGCACTGCTTTCGCAGGGCATGCAGCTTTTATTCCTCTGTAGGGTGGCCCCTGCCATGGTTGAACATGCAGCATTTCTGATGTGTTCAGTCTTCTTTCTTTTCTTTCCTCCCTTTCCTCATCACACTCTTGGTTTCCTGCTCCAACAAAATGAAAAACCTCTCTGGTCTGTGTGCTCGGCAGTTGAATTTTTTTCATTCCTAGAATTTTTCCTTCTTCTGTTTGAAAGCTTGGTGTGCTTGTCTCTGGCTGTCATGATTAGTGTGTGAATGTCTCAAACAATCTTGAATGGGTTCTTGCAAAGCTTGTACTGTGCAGATGATGAACTGAGGCACAGAGGAGAGTGACAAGGTCACAGAGGATTCACTGGCAGAACTAGGAACTGAGATGTGTTTTAGCCATGAGGCCATTTTGCTCACTGCATCAAGGAATAAAGTCTTAATTTTCATAGTAACATTTTTTTAAATTTTCTTGAATGATTTTGGGGTTTGAACTGAATTCAGAGATATGCGCCCATTTCTTTTGACAGCAGTGATGATTTTGAGTGCAGGTTTGCTCTCTGGGCCTGTTTCACAACAGGCTGGGACCGCTGTCCCAAAAGACCAGGAGAGGGAGCCTGGGATAGGGATGAGCAGCAGCCAGAAGGGAAATGGTGGTAGGAGCTGCTTATGCTGGAGGTGCTGCTGAAAGAAATGTAATCATGCTCAGCACCTACGCACTAACAGAACCTTCCCTTCTGTTCCTTTTAAAATGATAACCAATCTCTTAAAGTCTTTGCAAAACAAACTTTCGTTTTCTGAATTTTGAGACCTCTTAAAATACAACTTTCTTCCTGCAAAAATAATTGCCTTGTTCTCTAGCGACTACAAAGGATCTCTTCTCCACTACACACAGGAACAAGGGAAACTAGTGTGCCTGTAGCTCTGTGGAATGAAGGAGTCTCAGCTTTCCCTTTGCAATTCTCCCTCAGTTTGTTTAAATAGCATGCGAAGTTTCCTGTTCCCTTTGCCACCTGCAATCTCAGGCTGCGCAGCTGCCAAAACCAGTTCAGCTTTGTAAGCAATTATTTGGCAAATGAACTGGTTGCAAATGAAATCAGGATCCTTTCTGACTCATCCTGAGTCAGGGCAAAGGGGTCCAGGAAGGCTGGACGTTCTTCAAGAAGGAAGTCTTAAAGGCGCAGGAGCAGGCTGTCCCTGTACGCCGTAAGAAGAACGGGCGGGGAAGACGACCGGCCTGGCTGAACGGGGAGCTCTTGCTGGGACTCAGGAAAAAAAGGAGAGTTTAGCACTTGTGGAAGAAGGGGCAGGCGTTTTCTCACTTTTGCTCTTCCGATTCTCTCCCTCATTCCACTGGGGCGGGGGGGTGAGTGAGCGGCTGTGTGGTGCTTAGTTGCTGGCTGGGGTTAAACCACGACACTGAGCCACGCCGGTCTCCTGCCTTTCTTGCCTGATTTTTTACAAATGGGAATCAAGAGCTTTTGTGCTCTAAGAAAGATGTCCTTAAAGAGTTGCCAGCTCTGTTCAGCTCCATTCCTCTGAGGGCGGTGTCCTGGGGATCCCAGCCACTAAGTCCTCAAACAACTGAAAGCTTGCTCTCCTAAAATTCAGGGTCCCTGACTCGACTCTTCACCTGGACCACATCCCTCAAGACTGGGAATTCCACCCAATCAGTAGTCAACAGAAAAGGCAAGCCTTTTTCTTTAAAATGGTATTTCTTTATAATAATATAATCTTATTCATAATAAAAAAATGTCACCATTATAATAATAAGTATCCACTTTTAGAACAATAATTATTCACCATTCATCAATCTTACCCATTTCTTTTTTCAGTCTTCACTTAAAACAAACAGGATATAAAACATGAATGCTGAAAAGTGCAGAAAATCCAGGAAAACTGTCAGCTTGGCCCAAGGCTAACCGTCAGCTTTATCTGCAAGCCCAGTAAAGCAATGTGTCATTAGATTAGTGCATGCTGAGGCAGCAAGAGAGGGTTAGTTTGGCCCATCATAAGACTTGCCTTACAGACTTACTTACCAAAAAGAAAACCGGTATGCCAAGGAAGAAGTTTCCCTCTAGCCCACTGGGATTTTGCTACTCTATAGGTGGAATATGAGCCTGCTTTCAAACCCTTCCTCATAGGAACGTTTTGGTTTTTTACATAAACAGAGACTGGAGGGGTCTTGATTTTATGTGGATCACTCTTCCAAATCCAGGTCAAAGATGTACCAGCAAGAGGCTGAATGTGTAGATGCAAGCGCTGCAGAAACAGGAGGCCCCCCCCCAAGAAAACTGCAGCTGGGGCATTTGCTCAGCATCTCGTGGCTGATATTGTTAAGTCAATCTGGAACAATCTTTGTGAGAATGACTATCCCTCTGACCCAGTTAATAGAGGTTTCTACCCCTCTTTTTATATGTGAACATAGCAATGTAACATGCACAATAGCCATAAAACGCAATTGACGGGCTTGGGTTTTTTTAATTTTATGTACTAAAAGGAAACTTAATTTACTTATTCCTTTACATTTGTTGCTAGACAGAGTGTTTTTGTTTTCAAACAATGCCAGTTTGAAAACTAACATTTCTGGTAATCTGTAGTTTTCTTATTGGGTTTTGGGGTTTTTTCTTATTGGGTTTTTTCGCCCCTCGAATACTGTGTTCAGTTTTGGGCCCCTCACTACAAGAAGGACGTTGAGGTGCTGGAGCGTGTCCAGAGAAGGGCAACGAAGCTGGTGAAGGGTCTGGAGAACAAGTCTTATGAGGAGCGGCTGAGGGAACTGGGGTTGTTTAGCCTGGAGAAAAGGAGGCTGAGGGGAGACCTCATCGCTCTCTACAACTACCTGAAAGGAGGTTGTAGCGAGGTGGGTGTTGGTCTCTTTTCCCAAGTAATTAGTGATAGGACGAGAGGAAATGGCCTCAAGTTGCGCCAGGGGAGGTTTAGATTGGACGTGAGGAAAAATTTCTTTACTGAAAGAGTGGTGAAACATTGGAACAGGCTGCCCAGGGAAGTGGTTGAGTCCCCATCCCTGGAGGTATTTAAAAGATGTGTAGATGAGGCGCTTAGGGACATGGTTTAGTGGGCATGGTAGTGTTGGGTCAATGGTTGGACTCGATGATCTTAGAGGTCTTTTCCAACCTTAATGATTCTATGATCCTCTTTGTTTATAAAGTCACTTTTCTTTCTTTTCGAGTCCCCATCCTTGTCTTCAATGTTCTTTTCTTTGCTACTCTTCTATTCCTTTCCTCCCCCTCATTTTTTCCCCATTATTATTTGTACTAGTCCCAGTTCTCCTGTTTCCTTTCTACATTCTTCCCCTGTTTATTCTGTTCTCTCCTCCATCACTGGAGTGCTATCTCCTTCCTTCCTTTACCCAGGGGATACCTTCTACTGATCTGTCCCTACAGAGTGGCAGACTCTATTTGTGACTTTTGTTAAGGCCAGGAACTACGTGCAGCATGCAGCTAGTCTCAGCTTCTTCCTTTCTGTCTGTCCTTTTGCCTCTGATGGTTTAGTTCCTGTGGTATAGCTTTTTACTGAACACAATGTGACTGAGAGGATGGCTTTTCTCCTAGACTGAAGGATGCAGCAAGCAAATGTCACACCAGATGGGTGTTGCCAGAGGGACGTATAGGTACACACCACTTTTTCAACACACTGATGCATTATGGCATTATTGTCAATTGAAACAGCTGCTAAAGGATTTCAAAATCTGGCATGCAGACTGCAGCTTGTATAATGTATTGTCTGTATTTGTGAAAGTGCAAATGGCAGACAATGGTGGATACAACATAAGAACATAACTGAAATAGCTGTATTAGACTTTTGGGGTCACAGAATTGGATTGCAGTAAGAAGGTCTCCTTCCAGCTGTGCTGTGTTGCTCTTGCATTTCCAGTGTTGGGGGAACATGGAAGATGTGCCTGCTGGCACCCACCTCAAACCTTTCTGGCTACTGCCCTGTGGGGCTGACTACTGTCCAGAAACAACCATCTTGAAAAATCAATAGCTGATTAGAAAGGAATTTATTACTGTAACCCACACCATTTTTTTTTTCTGTTGATAAACCGATGACAAAATGAACCAATGGCCAAGTCCCACAGGAAATACAGAATACAACTGGTTTTGATTTCTGCGCTGTAGCGGCTCAGGGTAAGTATGAGACATCAGTGTGATGGAGTCATAAACGTATACAGAGATGTTTCTCGAGGGGCATACAGCTGACCCTCTGTTATTCATGGATGAATAACCTCAGCTGCAGGTGGATGGGGTCACACTGTCAGAGATATAAGGCTTAGCGCTGCATGGATCCAGCTTGGCTCTGGCGGGATCTGTCAGCTGTGGCCCTGCATTGCAGGGATTTGGCTGTACAGCTCCTGTGGCAGGTTTGAGCTAAGTGAACCGGTCAGATGTGAGTGATTTAGTTTTATGCCCGGTGTCAGGCCTGCTGGATGCAGGCTGGCTCAGTACCCAGCTGGTGCTGGATGGATGCATTAGTATGGGTGGGATGCTCTAACAGCACAGAGTGCCAGCAGAGCCCTGCTGATGTCAATGCTGGGGACGTGCTGCGGTAGGTCTGCAGAGCTAGCGGGGCCCCGGGTGTGGGACACTCGCCTGCTTCTCTTGCGCTGCCCAAGCATCCCACAGGCTGGCATTATGCTGCTGCTGCTGCTGCTTCTCCTCTCTCCCTGGGTGAGGGCAGGCGACTGTGAGGGCCATTGCTCAAGGCCCTGGTAAGCCCGTAACAGTACAATTATGTACGGCCCTTTTGGTGCAGGCTGGAGCAGATGCAGAAGGAGTTGGGAGGCTCATCAGGGAACAGAGAATATATATTGTGAGGAAGCTTTGGCTGGCTCAGGAAAGCAAAGCCTGAGAAATGGATGTGTTACTATATAAATATGCCTAAAGAACAAAGTCCAGGGAAAGAGTTTTGCAAGATAAATGTTGGCACAAGTAATGGGCGTAAACTGGCAGTGAATAAATTTGGATTGGAAGTAAAGTTCCTAACTGTCAGAAGAACAAAACTCTTGGACAATGTATCTATATCAGAAGCAAAAGGGGAGTTCAAGAGCAACTCTTTTAGTTTAAGAAATGATTATCTGGAGTGGGCATGGTAGCAAGTTGTTGGAGTTGATATCGGGAAGTACTTTAGTCCTGTGCGCTTCATTTGCAAACTACTCAGGGTCATTTTTGTGAGCTCAGATGGGATAAATATAATACTAGAGATATAACCATGAAACAACAATTTGTACTGTTAGTAAATGATTTTTCTTTGTGATGTAGTGAATGTAGAAAAAAATCCAGGGAGAATAATTAAACACCTTCTTAAAGATGAACTTCAAAATTAGAATATCATTAAAAAATATAGAAACCCTTCCAATTTTCTGTTCTGAATTTGTGATGCTTTGTGAGGCTGTGTGAAGGTCAGTTATTCAAATAATCTGAATTATCTGATGATTGTGCAGAATGTATTGGAAAATACAGGTAATCTGGCTGAACAGCTGAGTGATAACATAACAGACAGCTGAGAAAAAGTTCATCTTCGGATGGTGTTTTGTTAGGCTGCAAACCATGACTGGCTAATGCCTTTTCCAACCAAGGGACGCCTGTACTCCTACGATCCCTGGGGATGCGTCACTGTTATGACCATTCTTAATAAAGAGGCAACATTAAAATGCTGTTGCCACAGCAGCCAAAATTGCTCGGGCAAGGAGAGAAGACATTTGCTGTGATTGCTTTTTATAGCAGCCTGCTGGTGACATTCTTGGAATCTGTGGCAGAAAAACAGACGCTCTGTAAGTTGCCTATGGGAAAGTCTTTCATTTTCTCATGACCAAACAATAGAATCAAGCATGTGAGGCTACTGCAGACCATCGCCACAGTACTAATACCTAACTCTTCTCACTTGCGTCACTCCTGGTTTTAGTAATTCGATGAAGTCTCTAATTTTCTCACTTGTTTCCTTGTCAAATCAGGAGTTTATTTTCCTCCCACAAATTTCTTGCTTATCTTTATTAAATGCTCAGTGGATACTAGAGATCAAGCTACCTACATTTAATCTGGTATTCAGAAATTCAAGCTTCCTTTAATTTCTGATAACTTTTGATATCTTGTGAAAATGACTACACAGGGAACTGCTAAAGTGACAGGAATAACACAGGAACTAAAGCCATTTTCTACTGAAAGCTGAATAAAACATGCAAGAGTCCCATCAGATTCTGACTGTTGTCACCACAAGAGACAACATTATGATGCAAGACAGGCTCTTCAAGATTTACGCTCTCCTATTTTGTGAAATGTAAATTTTGAAGTTGTTATTGTTGTATGGAAGCCATTAGCAATTAATATATGTCTGTCCCTTCTTGCTAGTCAGTACACCAGAAATCTGCAGCAGGAATTATTTACCTGATTAAAATATTTTTTTTTGTTTTTATTTTGGGAGGGGAATGTGCAGTTTTCATTAGCCCTTTTTCACTGACTGGTGAGATACCTACTTTTTAATCTGTTGAAAAAACCTTGAAGATCAGCTGTGGCATTTAAATGAAAAAAAAAAGTTTTTAGTTAGATGTAGAGTCTTGATGTAAACCTAGGTGTTTTCGTCTGAGAAGTATTCAAATCCAGATTTTGTGGCTGGGTTTTATTCAAAGAGCTAGGAGCCTGCGCATACTGGCAGCTCTGTTTTTCTTGCTTTTTTCTCTTTGTTGTTGCAGCAGTGTTTTGTCCATGATGACACCCTAAAGAGTGATTTATTTAAATTTTAAATGCTGTTCTCATTAAGCCAGGAGACTATGTTAATTGGTACACATTACACCAAAAATCGAGGGTTTATGAAACTTTTCACAAGCAGAGTATAAATTGTGTTCAACCGCCTGGGGAAGACAGGCTGGTGGCTCTTCTGTGTGCTAGTGATCTTAGCCTTAAAAATAGATTTGCCTTTGTTTACAACTTGGGTTTAACTTGTAATTAAAGCTGCAGAAGGAAATCTGATTTTTTTTTTAGATTAAATGAAATTTTGTGTGTGAGAAAATACTGTGAGTTTCTGAAAAAAGATATTTAAATAAGCTTCTCATAAGTCACTCTACTGACCTTCAGGCCTCAGGTAGGATAAATAACACTTGAATATAAAACATTCATGATCCTCTGAAGCATCTCTTAAAACTATAGTTAGTGTGAAATTGCTACATTTGCTAAAATAATTAGAGTAAATTATTACCCCAAGTATGGCCTTTACAGGCCTACCTAGATATAAACTTGCTTTGATTTATTTCATTTGGTTGAAACTCCTTTGTTCGATACTCTCATTTTCAGTTTAGTATCAGCATATTCCTAACTGACTTCCTCTGAAGCATCTCTTAAAACTATAGTTAGTGTGAAATTGCTACATTTGCTAAAATAATTAGAGTAAATTATTACCCCAAGTATGGCCTTTACAGGCCTACCTAGATATAAACTTGCTTTGATTTATTTCATTTGGTTGAAACTCCTTTGTTCGATACTCTCATTTTCAGTTTAGTATCAGCATATTCCTAACTGACTTCTAAAATCAAATTGCATCTGAATTAAACTCAACTCTTTTTAACTTTCTATACTGAAATAATTAACTTGGTTAAAAAATAATTACACTTACTTTAGAATAGTGTGACTCATTTTGTGCACAAGCCATTAGCCTGAATAATCAGTCATATTTAGGCTCAGAGATGGTTACTGGTGAACAGTACATGCAAAATACTACTTTGTGCCAGGGCAAAACAGATTTTCATCAATAACTACAAAAATAGTGCTTCTCAAGGGGGCACTTGGATTTGCTTTCCTGTCAGTGGATTCTGTCAGCATTCAACTGCAAAGTCAGGCTTCAAAATCTGGTGTTTAGTGTACCCAAAGGAAAGCATAAACATAGACTCTGAAGAAGAGTCCACTGGTTTTGGTTGAAAACTGCAGCAGTTGCTTTATGCTGGCATTTGTGGGATTCCTCTATTTCAAGCACTGAGGGCCTGGAGACATTCAGCTCTTGGCTCCTTGAGGCACAGAAGTGTTACGAATAATTGTGGCATATGAGAGCCAGAATGGCAGGACAGGATTCTGGGAGTGAGTTATCTATTTTCTGTCTCCTTAGAGCTGTAGACACAAGCAAGCTGCCTTTTATTTCGTCTCGCTTTTCTGAGTGACTGTAATTTGCTTTTTGTATTTGCATGTCAGCGGCTGTCTGACTGCCTGTTGCATTCTGACATGGAGAAGAAACTGTGATTCAACTTACCAGAAGTGTTATTTCAGAGATCAGCTTTTTATGGTTGTCCCTATCCACATCCAGATTCAGCAGGCACGTGAGGCAGAAAATCTCCATATACACAAAAAAAATTCAAAAGTTGCAGACTTCAGTCTGGATTTTCCTTTGCTTGGGAGATGTAGAAGTGAGATCCAGCTCTGCCTTAGACTAGTGTAGATTTTGGGATCATTATTCTTGTAAATATTGAGCTTAACTTATATTCCATAATGTCCATATTCACTAGTGAATAAGATGCAACTGACATCCTTTGCTGCTGTATTGCTCTGTGGTCGTTAGTTTGCTGGATTTTAATAACCGTGGTGTAGTTTGTGTGTCCCTACTCCACTCCTTGGAGAGGCTGCTCACCAAAGCTGACTCTGCTCAAGCATATTGCAAGAAGCTTCTCCCTTTCCCTACCTACATTTCTACAATCTCCAGATCAAAGTCTCCATACTCCCCTTTCCTCTGATACCATAATTTCCTTTGCTCGTCTTGATTTCATCTCCTTGTAATAGCTACTTCTGCCCTTCCTGTTCTAGGCATCCCCCTCACTCTACTCAGTCAACCTTGCCATATTTGCTCCCTTCCAGCATGATACCAATTTCACTTATTAGCTGGCTTACTAAGAGAGTCCTCTCCTCTCCTTTAGTGTAGACTTTGCTGGCGTATTTAGTTGGATAATTTGGAGAGGGCTGGGGATGACAGAGGAAAGTGAGGGCATTTAAGTAGGTGGGATTGTCGTAATATGAGTATTGCTTAGACAAGAATAATCTCTTAGATAAACTCTGATTTGTAATTATGTCAGTTGCATTTTCTGTATCTCTGTACCATGTATATATATATAAAAAAAGTTTGAAATTAGCTTTTTGCAGAAGTAAAAAAATGCTCGTAGCTGTGAAGGCTGTAGACTGTCCATCGAAGCAGCTTTGCTGTTATGATTAAGTGAGGATTAAAGCCTGGTGGCTTCATTCTTGTGGGGGCCATTTGGGCAAACATCTGAGCTGTAGTGGAGTCCTGATGATTTCACTGAGACCTCATAAATATTCAGAGGACAGCTAATGGATCAGGAAATAGATAGTTTAAAATCAGTACAAAATTCTGTGTGGTATTGTCTTTTATTTCCAGGTATTTTGCATGTTTTCTGTTTTTGTGACTGTTTCGTATTCACAGTATTATCTTTTTACTTAAAAAGTTGTTTGTTGTGATGGGGGAAAGGATCTCTGAAGATAACTAAATATGTCATGTAAAAGAGAAAATAGGCTTTATAGGAAATACTTGTGATTGCACAAAACTTCAAGGTGAAAACTAGAAGAAATATTTTTTTCCTTTCAATCTTTCAGATGCTTCTTGAGTTACAGCAACACTGGAGTAAAAAAACCTTGGATATGTGAGTTAGATATGTGGATCTCATTAGCATCAAGACTAAATGGTTGGCTTCTTAAGTCTTATAAAACATGTTAATTGAACTCTTTATCTAGTACATGGTAACAACAAGTTTTTCAGGATGCACAGCTGTATTCTGTCTGTGTCCCTGTAAAGTCAAAGAACAGTGCCCTAAATGAAACACTTCCAGGAACCGGCTGCTATGTAATTGGGTTAAGTTATGAAGCCAGTAAGGAGAATACAAGCAGCTGTAACTGAAGCCTTTTTTAATCTGCCTCCTTTATTTTGATTTTTTTTTTTAAATTCTTTTAATGAGGTGTATCTACACACAACAATGGATCAGCTCATTATATACTCTTCAAAAGCTGGTCTTAAATTTATGATCACATTCGCAGCATGACTTATCATATACTTAACACTGGTGGGCACTGCAGAAGTCATGTCAACAGGCCACATGGCTTTTCTAATGAGCACTTTTTCCGTCCTAAATTCTGGAGGAAAACCATGTAATCTGTGTGCTTAAATTTGGTGTGAATTTGGCTAAGAGTCAAGGGAAGGGGGGTGAGGTGGGGAGAGGAAGGCAAGTAGAATGGAGAAAACTTAAAACAAAAGAAACAAACAGAGACCTACAGGGCGCTTTGTACAGAACTGTGGTGTTGTGTGTGATGCCCAGACTGAATTATTGACAGGACCATTTGTCACCATAGCCATGAGGTTTTCAGCAACTGTAGAGCAGTCTTGGGATCTCTTCCTGGCTTGCTGCCCTGCTCTGGGTGATGGTAGAAAGTCATCTTCTCTTTCCCTTGTATTGTAATACTCATCTTGCTCTCTAGGAGACAAAAGTGGTGGGTTTTTTTTTTTTTTGTATGTCAGGATGCCTCAGTGAAAACTGGCCTTACTGTGATAAAAGAGTTTCTGTTAAATGTATGACATTGGTGTGTGAATGCTGGCTGTTGTGTTCCTCTGTCAGGTCCTGCTTGTTTTGAGAGTGTTCAGCTCTTGTCTATTGTGAGGAGGAAAAAGGAGGAGAAAGGCAGTACTGGGAGAGGCCCCCAAAGTCAGTGCTGTGACAAATGGACCGAGGTGCTCTGCAGCTCTCCTGGCTTCACCCAGGGTCTGCGTACAGAGTGTGGGCCACAGGAACCAGTAACATCTCTGTCGTATCTGTAGCAGCTGCACTGAGGTTGTGCCTCTCTGTGCTCAAGTAATAATACAGAGATCATCAAAGATGCATATAAAAAAAAAAAATCTAAATCTGCAGTTCCACCAGAATACTGGATATTTCACTGATTATCACGAATGAAAGTATGCATTTCATTTTCAAATGGATTTGGGTCTGTTTTCTAACACATGGCTAATTCCTGATGAACTTCTCTACTTGGAACCCAACTAATTGTAATTTTTTGGCTGCTGCCTGATCACCCATTTTGGAATCCCTCCTGTGACCAGGGACTTGGCTGGGAATATTAGTCAGCTGCAATGGAGAAATCGACTTTGAGCGGTTCACTTGGTAAATTACAGGCTGTGCTCCTAATTATAGACACACACTTGTGGGAACATAATCATACAATTCCCTGAAGTATATCTGGATTGCTGTGTCCAGATATTGAAAGCTAGAGGGTAAGATAATTGGGTTTTCTTTAACATTAAATTATGAAGTGAAAGCCAGGGACCTGAGGCCACATGGCTCAATACATGCTGTGCTAACAAAGTAATGAAAGCCTGCTTTGAAGTAAAGCAGAAAAATCTGCCTTCCCTATAAACATCAACCTGAGCATCAGAGCAGTTGTTTAGTTCTTGAATCTTACTCCTGGTCACAGGGCAAGAGTCCCTGGAGGATACCACCCCTGCAGTAAACTGTAATCACAGAAGACAGCTACTACCCTGAAATAACCTGGTGAAGGCTCCCGTTGCCAGGAAGCAGCAATGGCAACACAGAGGGAAGGCTGAACTGTGTCAGCATTTCATTTATGTGCTGGATAACCTCCTGCTTAATGAATATCTAAAATCAAAACATGCCATTTTATACCGGTAGGTTTTGGGTGAAACATCACTCACTTTTCTACTGTAAAGCAGCGTATAAGCCTGATCCTCACCAGCAGCATTGCAGACATGTCACTCTAACCTGTGTTTATTTTGCTGTTGGAGCTGAACTTTTTAGAGCTGCAGTCAAGGAGCCGGTCTGTGCTGCAGCCCCCTCTCAAGGGGACACACCACGTGACCAGTGTATCCCCTCACATGAGCTCGCGATTTGCTTCTCATTCCTAGCTTCCTAACATAATTTTATCCAGTGGGACAATGAGGCTGATCCTGCTTTTTCTCAACAAATCTTTCTTTCTTTCTGGCTTTGTGCAGCAGAGTGCTATTGCCCCTCTGATTTAATTTTAGGGGAGATGGCAGTCGTGGACACGACTTATCATTCTCATGCTGACACTGGCTGTGTGAGGACAGCTGTCAGAAAAGTGTTACAGTTCTCATAACCCACTCTTGCGTGGTTGTCTGTCCTCTCAAAAGACAATGAATAGTCAGATTGCAGCTTCCCTACAGTGATAGGGAAGTGATAACCTCCTGGTGTATCTCGGGGCCTTGGGGCATTGACTTCTTTTACATGACTTATCCTTCTCATGCTGACACTGGCTGTGTGAGGACAGCTGTCAGAAAAGTGTTACAGTTCTCATAACCCACTCTTGCGTGGTTGTCTGTCCTCTCAAAAGACAATGAATAGTCAGATTGCAGCTTCCCTACAGTGATAGGGAAGTGATAACCTCCTGGTGTATCTCGGGGCCTTGGGGCATTGACTTCTTTTACACTTTTATGCTCAGAGCAGTTTGCAGCACCCAGCTGGTGATGAGATCTGCTGGGATAACAACACGTATCCAGTCTCTTGTCCTTAAGATTTCTTGCTTGTTCTTCCCATCACATTAGCAAAGGCAAGGGAGAGAAACCATGGATTGCTAGAGACCCAGGATTGCTGGGGGCATTAAGCATTTTGTGAAAAGGTAGAAAAATCAGAAGTTTTCTCTTAGGAGAAAATGCTATTGCATATTAGGAAAAAAATCTAGGTGGCTAAAATATTAATGGAATGTTGCTCCTATTAGTGCTGAAACTGTCAAAAGGCTGCATATTAATAAGGACAGTATTTCCTTTAATCTTGTCCGCAAAGCCAGAGTCTGCTGGTATTCTTGGGAGGTTATAAACAGATTCACCAGCTTTGCTTTTGGAGCATTGCCACTTGGGTTAATAACTCCATTTTGCTCTGTGGCTTGTCAGGGTGTCTTTGTTTTGTTTGTGGTTACATCTGATGAGCTAGCAGATGTTTGCTGTGCTCTTCCCAAGTCATGAAATTCTAGTGAAATGGTTTGGGTATATATCTAGAACTTTCCTTTTCAGTAGCTTAAAAAGAATTGCTACATAAAGCAAACTGACCATCACACGTTTGTTTATTATACATGCATGCACATGTGTGTAAAATCCATGTATCTATTTGCCATGCTTCTGATGCAGGGCATAGCTATGTCAACAAAAAATACTTTTTGCAGTCTTGAAACTAACTTCTATTGTGATGACATTTCCCCATGCTCAGCGATATATTTAAAAGGGGTTTTCATGCCACTGAATCATACTGTATACAAAGGAAGGAAAATGACAACTTTATTAATCTTTTTCCTTGTTTCCTCAGATTAAACCTCTGTTTTTCTGTCTGGGTTTTACACACTCAGAAAGAAACTCCTGTCACTGTCATCAATCTGTTTGCTGGCAGAATTTACTGTGATGTATTACTGCAACACGGCTCAATCCAATACAAGTACTGAAGTTCAGTAAGTTTTAGCTTTGCGCTGAGTAGAATTTGATGTACTTTTGTAAATCCCTTAAAAAGATGCTGAAGTAACTTCTCATGAATATGAGAATGAATATTCTCATGAATATTTCTCATGAAATATGAATATTTCATGAATTTCTCATGAAATTTTTTTTTGTAATGCAGCTAATGAAAAATAATTCATATCTGTGTTTTTTCTATTATGTGAAAAAGTAGGCCAAGGAACAAGTTTTGTCACGCTGTATCTGAACTGCTTCATGAGTTACCACCTCTGAGTTTATAGCTGTGTGTTTAAGTGTTATGGCCGAAGTGGTTATGGCTTTAAGTGTTTAGCTTGTATGTGTCCGGGTGCTAGGGAAGGAAAAGCTTTGTACAAATTGGTATGATGGGATTTAATCTCCCTTCTGAATTTCTAAGTGCTAATCGAGTTTGTAACGGTACTTGCTCCTGCTAAAAGTAATAACAAATAAACCAAGTGGAATTCCTGTAAAAACTATTAGCAGACTTTTCTTGAGAATACGGGCTTAGGTAGCAGTTACATATTTTCTATGCTTTCATTCAATTCCATCACTTAAGTAGTGAATCATTTAAAACTGCATTTTATCATCTATTATAATTCCAGGTTTTCAAGATAAATTAACAGCATTATTACTACTTTTTAAAAGAGACTATTTTTATTCAGTTTATTTCTTCCTTTCAGCTTACAGTACTTACAGTGTTATTTCAAAGATTAGCAGACAGAATTTTACAATAAAAATTCAGTTTATTTTTCCATTGTGAAGATACTTGAAGACATCTGCTTCCTGGAGTGGTAATATAAGAGGAAAACCTGCAGAGGGCACTGTATTGTCTTAGATGAATTTGAAAGACCAGACTCAATGAGGATGTTGGGTTTTCTAGGTTTCTGCATTTTAGTAAAATTACAATCAGAAAATATTTTTTTCATACATGTACTGAGAAGTGGAGTTACAGATTGGACATAAGGATGACATTCTCTGTTTCTTATATCTTTGAGATGAAAGGGTACAAACCAGAAATACCATGCTGTTGTTTTCAATGTAATTCTTGCTTTCACCTTCCTTTCTTCACCAATGATTGTCTGAACATTTCAGCTGTGCAAGTGTTTGGAAAAATAATGTTGTAACTTAATAGGGTAAATCCTGAAACTGCCATGTGTCAGAACAGGAGATCTGAAAAACACTAATATAGTGTGCAAAATTTACTTCCATCCACCTAAAGTAGGGCTCAGATTTCAGATATGAGCTCTCCTTCGCCATCAGGAGGATAGTACAATACACCTCTTCTGTAGAAAGTGATGCACGAATGGAAATTTCTGTTGATTGTGGTCTTCCAGAGATTAAAAATTGCTCATTTATACAGACAAAGCATTTTTGATGGTTGTAGAAAAGTGATCAAAATGTTGTGTCCCACTGTGTGCTTGCAAAGTGGATTTAAGTTAAGTTTTAGTGATTTTAAAATGCAGACCACAAGTTACTGCATATCTTTTCAAGTCTTCTTGACATCTTTGTTTAGATTAAGGGTTTCTCTGTGAGCCAGCTGGTGCCCCAGCATTGCAACAGTCTGCCTTGTTTTTCTTCTGTGGGTAATTATAATGGCATTTGTTTTCTAGTTTCATTTTCACTAGTGTTTAGATTTGTGTCTGAAATACAGTCATGTCTTTTAGGTATTATTGCATGCTCAAACTGGTTTTAGTCCCTTCTCATGCACCATTTACAAAAGGGCTTGTTGCTTTAAAATTATTTCTTTTTTGTTTTGAGAGCTGAACTACGAAACAGACCTCAAGATCGGCCCTCATGACTAAGTGATGCTTTATAGAGAACAGCGAACAATGACAAAGACTTCCACAGCTTGTGAAGTGCTCAGCTAAAAAAATACAGATGATAATCTGCCTTGATTTTTGTCTTGGGTCTTCTAGTTTTTCATATTTTGAACAATTTATCTTCTAGTTCTGTAATTGGGGGATATTGTGTGATAATGTGAGATAGGTATTCCAGAGGCTCTGTATCTGGCCACCTAGCATTTCCACTGCAGTTTAGCAGTTTTTTCTACCTGTAAAATCAGGGAAAGGTGTAGTGTCCTACAGAAAAAAAAATGCAGACTGAGAAGAGCTAAGTAATCTTGATTCGGATCTTGCTTTAGAAGGGGTTACAAATGATCTTCACCTTTCAGGCTTGTAGCCAGACTTTCATCCTTCGCTTCTTAGCACAAATCTGACAACCCCTCCTAGTGTGCAGGAGAAAAGCTGATACTTGCCATGTGATCAGACCTTCCTGCAACTCCAGCATTTAAAAAACGCTACTGTCCTTATGCATTTCTGTCAAGGGGACTCAAGACAGGTGAACAGATTCCTGTTCCTTGATAAAGTAGAATTATTCAGCTGTCAAGGAAATTTTTTTGGCAGAGGATAGCTTCTGTTCGTCTTCTAAGGTTCATTGGGCTGGCACTTCCCGGTGAAGGGAATTTTGCTTTTCTGACTGGACCTGCAAGTTGGCACCTGAAAATTATATTAGAAAACATGTTAATCACTGTATGGTGGAGATATGGGAGCCACCTGCATCTGAATGCTTTTACTGAACAGCAAGGAGACTCAATACCAAGTCTGTAGTTTGGTTCTCTGTTTCCATGCCTGCTGGCACCTGTATTGGGACTTTAGTGGTTTCCTTAGTACTGCATGGCTAGACCTCTCAGAACAGGGGGTAGTTGTCACAAAAATAAAATTTGAAAAACTGAAAAATCAATTTTTGCCTGTGATGCAAAATCATGTTATCGATCTGTTTGACTTGATCTGTAGAATTAAGTTAGAGCAGGGTGAGCTACAAAGTCATGGAAAAGACTAAAAGTCTTGGCAGTACCCAAATGTCCTTTTGGCATTGTAGAAGTAGCAGGTATGACAGCAAAGAAAATGCAAAAATTCCTGTATTTGTTTGTTCCTGCCTGTGGAGCCTGTCTCCTTGATGCCTGCCTTACGTCTCTAAGTTCCTGCTAGGTATAGTGAGAGGGAAAGGTATTAGCAGCTCTGCAGAATGGTGACTAAGAACTCTGCACAGCTTTATATTTCCCCTGCAAAAGAGCACATTTAATTCACATCCTGTAGAAGGCAAGGCAATACTAAAGCATTTGGAGAAGATAGATTTGTTCAGATCACTTGAAAGACAACCCAGAGCTTTCAATAGCCCTTTCTTGAAAGCCCCTACTGACTATTGCCTGAAAGTAATTATTCTCTGAGAGGTGAATGGCAGTAATGTGTATTTGGTTTTGCCTTGTGCAAAGTCTGGAGAGCACGTCACCCTGATACCAGGGTGAGTGGGGAGTTAAAAAAAAAAAAAACAAAAAACCAACAATCTATCAGATAGTTCCTGTGGTTTGCTATCCTGGCTGACAAAGACAGCACAGATACTAAAGATTAAATTAACTAGACACTCTATACTGCTCTTGGCCCTCTCAAGTCGAGGTTCAGGTGTGCTCCTATTTTTGAGAATTCTTTCCCTTGAACTGGGAATTCTGGATACACACTGGTTAAAGTGGAGGTACACAGGCAAGTTTTAAGAGCATCAGACTCACTTGAAAAGAAAGTACTTGCATTTCTTCTAAAACTGCTCTTGCAAACTTTCTAATTAAACTTTCCTACACCAAATAAACAGGGATATAGGTAGCCTGTGCCAGTGCCCCAGATCTAGCAGCACTTGAGGACTCCTGTAAACCTTAGCACAAGTCTCTGCCTGCCCACCTCCCTGAGGTTGTACTCCAGGTGAATGGCAGTCAGCTGCCGTGTGGTATGGACAGCCTCTGTGTGCAGTGTTCTTATATGAATGCAGAAACAGGAAGGGACAGAGCCATTTGCCATAGGTCTCTAAAAAAAATCACATATAAAAAATAATTTAACTTGTTAATGAGCAGCTGTCTCTGGAGTGCACCACAGTGTCTTATTAATAAAGTCCACAATACTATAGATTGGATTACAGCAAGGATGAGCTCTCTGTCCAAATGAAACTATCCAGAAGGATTGTATGAGCAGGATATAATCTCTTTGATCAGAACTAGAGCATGTCACCGTCATGAACACCTCTTAACCATAACAAAACATGCCACAGAACCTGTAATGATCACGAATACTCTGGATTGCTGATCTTGTCTGAGACACCAAAGTCCGTAAAGTCAGGACACTGAGCTGTTCCCATGCTGTTTCTGTTTGGCATCCAATATGGGAATCATGAAGCAAGATTATTTCCCCTTCCTCTTTTTTTTTTTTTGTTTGTTTTTTTGTTTTTTAATTTTAAGCCCCTAAAAACCACATCTGAAACTTTTTATGCTATGTTGCGGCCTGAAGACAATTTCTGTCATGTAGTTATAAACCTCTGTAAATAGGTTTCTCTACTGAATTAGCTGACAGATTCATAACTGTAGTACTGCAAATAGTGCTCCTAATAAGTAGGAACGGGGCTACTATGCATCCGTCGTTATGTATATGTTAAAGTAAAAACCAGTTATTGTCTGTTTGGGTGTATTGATTTGTGTAGCTGACTACATGGCAATTTAAAGCAGATTAGAGGAAGGCGAACATGTTTATCTCTACTGTGCTGATTCGCGTGGGAGACTGTCTCAGCAAACAGTGATTATTATTTCACTGAAAAGGCTTTTAATATAGTAAATTTCACCTAGTGACAATATAATGTGACTCTTTGAAATAGCAAACGGTATAGAAACCTGCTGGGAATATCGCTAGCATAGCACCAAAATAGAGTTGTATGCGGTAGTCTGTCAACTACTTTTCTGCTAACTGACATATAAAGAAATGCAGAGCAACCAAATTCTTTAAAACTGGTTTTCTGTGTTCTGTTTGCATCTTCCTCAGGTTGCCCTTAAACCAGCTGAGTGTGTAACCAGGGATCATATTTTCTTCTAGGAACAGGAAAAATATTGAGCTTGTTACAATGTTGCTTTAAATATTATTTTATCTCCCTGAGGTTTGGCTCATTTAGTCTTGTCTGAGGCCATAAATACAAATCTTTATCTTTAAATGCACACTTCTGACTCCCTCCTTGTGTGTTTGCTTGTTCTGTCACTCCAAATGCTTTGACTGATAATCATATCTGGAGAGTATAGAAAGAAACTATATTTATCCAATATTTTCATATAGTTCAGTTAAGACTGATTCAACAAAAATATTCACTATTTATTTTACTGAATAGTTTCAAGTTGATATGCTGACAGCTTCCCTTTCAGTCCTTCCATGGATTCTGTGATTTGGAATGTGTCTTATAAAACACTGTGTGTAGGTTGATGCTGGCATGGATGTTGCTGGTATGACCATCGAGACAAAACTAGGAGGAACTGGAACTTCAACTAGAAAAATAGAATCAAGAAGAGCTTCATTTTCCAGAAGTTTTAGTCACTTTTAAGACAAGAATTTTTATTAAGGATTTTTGTTCTAGTCATATGTCTTGAAATCAAGCCACTTGAATAAATTTCCTTATAAAAGCAATAATTGACATTTCAATTGCTCCTTTTCATTTTTTGAGGAAAGTGCCTCAGTTTGAAGATTGCAAATGAGCTCAAATAATAAAACTATTTTAAGTCATTTACATCGTGTCTGCATTGTTTCTAGGGACTAAACTGAAACACAGTCTGATCAATGATGCATAAAATATCTTGGACTATATATATAAATGAAACCCTCAAGGAGTGGTACTTAAACATTACAAATGTGTTGTAAATGGGGATTAAAGGAAGAAAATATTCTAGTTTTAAGTGGCTTAGTCATTTTCGTGTGTCGGCAAAGAGTATCAGAAAACGACTATTTAAACAGTTCTGTTGTAATGGCCTGTGTCTTTCATCTGTTTTTTGCTCACCTCTGTTTGTTTCTTTTGAAGCTGACATAAGATAACCTTTGAGGCTGTGGAGTGTTGTTGGTCCTTCTCTTGGGAGGAGGTGGCTTTAGAGACTGCAGAGCAGGTGAAGTAGGCACAGCAGGGAGCTGGGTGTCTGCATCTCGTGCAAAGAACCTGCAAGGAAGAGCAGGGAGCAACCTGCCAGGTCTAGGACGAGGACAGACAGAACTGCCTGGGGACCAAAGGGAACTGGGCACAGTTTGCTGCAGCTCAGAAACTGGTGAAGTGGCAAGCCTGGAAACAAAGACCACTTGCAAGGACAGGGGACAGGAGCAGTCTTGTCTGCAAATCTTGTCTCTGTCTTCTCTTCCAAGTTGAGTTCCATCTGTTAGTATAAGGGTCTCCTAGGTTTTTATTTTTCTTTTTTGCTTTTTTGAAGGTCTAGTCAGATCCAGCAGAAAGGTCTGGCCAACTTGATCTCTTCTCAGACTTCTATTTCCAAATGCCCAGCACAGATTGTTACTGCTACGTTTACAAAGCAGTGACAATCTGCGCAGGACTGCTAACTGGTGCATCTGACATGTTTTACTGTGGAGAAGAATTTTCTACATTCTATTATCTAGTGTATGACATCCTTGAGATTTTATATCCATAAAATGTAGAAAAGAAAAACCTCTGTCTTGGAGTCTTGTAGCTTTGGTGGTTTGTTTATTTATTTTTTTTTTTAAACCCTTAGGAGATGAAAAAGAGCAGATACTTTTGCATATAATTTTCTATCTCCTATCAATACACGTTCCAAATTTTTTCTTGTACCAATCTTAATGCTACTATACTGAAGTTTCCTTCAGTGTTCTGTGGTGTACAATGTCTTTTATTCTGACGGATATTGAATTTTAAGTCCAATCAGCTGGACAGTGTCAGAGTATTTGAAAGATTCAGTTGTCTAACATCATTTAATCCATGGTGGCATATGTAACGCTTAGCTTTTACTGTCCCTTGGGCAAAACATTTTCTATCAGGGTACACAGAATCTGTGTGTAGTTTATCATTAATATTATTACATTTCCTGATGCTTATAAGTCTTTTCACTGGAGAGAAAAGAATTTTGTCTTACATTGAAATTCATGTTGGAAAAAGAATTTACAATGGTGATCTTGGGAGCTGCATCAAGAGTAGCCTTATAAAGAGATATTTGAGGATGGAAACAACAGTAAGAAATGATCTACCGAGAATGGGCTTCTTCACTGATATCTGCTGTCCCAAATCCTATGCTAGGGAGATGCCAGCTTTTTGGAGAAGACAAAATGGCTGGCACTTTAGTCATTACAGCTATATTAATAGTTAGCTAATTAGTAATTTGCTCTATACTATAATATAAAGGGATGCATTCAGGGCTGTAGTTTGCTTTTGCACTTCTGTTGTGCATTAAACAAATGAAAATTAACTAAAGCTTTTTTTGGCTACTATGTGGTCCAGGCTGGCTCATATTATTAAGAAGAAATCTTTTCACTGTAGACTGAGTGTGACTTGGTAAGGTGTAGGCTTACCAAGCTGTTTGCTTACCTTCCTTCTTCCCTTCCTTTCTGTGGCTGCATTTTAAAAGATTGAAGGTGTTTCTGAGCTCTATGTATTCAGCACTTGGGTTTCCACACTAAACTCAAAATTTTTCAAGATTGACAACATTCATATGCATCCCAGTAATCTTTTCACCTCCAGGAAAGATTAAAGAATGTAATAGAGCTTTGGATTTAGGAGGAAAGCTTTCCTGAAACCATATAGGTCTGATCTGAAGAGAATGAAGCTTGTATCACTGTTTTATTAAAAAAAAAAAAAAAAAAATCATGGGGAATGACTAGGGCAAATATTAAACCCCAGAGTTTTATTGACAGTGAGACCTACCTAAATAACCTTCTGAGATTTCCCCCCCCCCCCACCAGAGGCTGTGCTGCACATGCTTAGAAGTTCCTGACATTTTCTCAGGTGTGCATAGAATTGACGGAATAGAAATATAGAGAAGTCATTAAATACTTTTTCCAATATCTGCTTTTTAGTTCAGTTTATAAACAGAATAGGGAAGCTAAAGCCATATATTCTATAATTTCTCAGTAGACACACGCAAGTTCTCTACAGTCTGGCATTTCTCTCTAGCCCAGTGCTTGGGAGGTTCTTTTTCACCGTGTTCAAAGTGTGCATTTGAGAAAAATTCCACATAAAACATAATATAAGCATAGAAAGCCGGCATGCCGAACACCTAAATAAGTCTTTTTTGTTCACTTCCCAGTAAACTACAGTTGCTCTCTGTGTAACAGTTTTTAGGGACAATGTTCAGCTCAGCTGAAGTTTTCTCTCAATTTCATGCCATACTCCTACCTATAACCTTTGGTTACCTCTAAATAATGTCTTCATTCCACTGTTACTGTAATGGATTGAAGTAATGAGTCACGGCAGAAAAGAGCCCAAATTGGTGCTGGAATTCATTTGGCCTGTGAAAAATGGGGATTTGGCCAGTGGTGTAGTAATTATAACATCTCCTCGAGCTTTTGAATAGCTGCGGACAGATATGTTTTATACTGCCTGGAAGGCAGGCAACCAGTGAATCAGTCTTTTCTGATGGAGCATTGGAACTAAGTATTGACTAATACTTCTTTTTTCTTAGGTGCTTTTTCTCCAGCTGGGCATTGTGTGCATGAAAGTGAGATCAGTCTGGTTGGATAAACATCCTCAGTGATGAAGTATTTTGCACTTGCTTTCTGTTAGTAAGCGTATTATAGTCCACTCCTCTGTAAATGGCTATGGCAGTCCAGCAGTCTAACTAAAGGGGGGAGACAGAGACACTCAAACCAGTTTATAAATTTTTTCCTTTGGTCTTTCCATAGTTTCAATGTGTTGTGACATGTTTGTTCCCATTTTGTTAAATGCTGAAGTCTTAAACCTTGAGTTCTTTCTAGATCTCTGCCTCTCCATCCTTCCCCTCTTTGCAAAAGAGAGGAAACTTTATGCTACAAAGGCAAGGAAGTTTTATATTTTCCCTCAAAAATAGAAATTTTTCGGTGAGGTCTCCTTTATTCTGTAGCTGTTCTGAGCTCCAATGAAAATAAATTTTCTACTCCAGAAAAGGTATTGTACCACAAATGCTCTTTACTTAGTTTGCACTCCAGGGAGTTCGTAATGCTCAGCCACAATACAAATTGCGCCTATTAGTTTGCAATTTTGCCAAATTACTTCAGTTACAAATAATATGACTTTAAGCAATCTTGTGGGACTCCATAACCCAAACAAATAAAACCAGTTAGGAATTTAAAATTATTTTTCTGGTGAAGCAGAAGATAAAAGTAAATGGAATCAAAGAAGATGATACATGTTTTCGTTTTGGATTAATTGACTGACAGACAAGAAAAAACCTTTTTCCCCACCCCAAACACTTCAAATTTAAATTCTGAAACAACGCTCTACAGTATTTTTCAAGCTTATGACTGTCTCTAGTAGGGCTAAAATGTAGCTAGTGACAGTTATAAATAATGCAGGCTGTATTAATGCTGTGTACTGTGGTATGATTTGTGCTTTAAGGAAGATGAAACTCAGCTTTGGCAAGGGGGTGATTTTGAATGAAAGGTTCCAGAAAGCCATATTTTTTTTTAATATTAAATATCTGACATATTATTCTTGTCTAAACATAAAGATTCAACCCTGACAATTTTAAGCTGATATAAAAACTCGCTCAGGGAAAAGTCAGTGTTTGTGACAGATCCCTGGTCAATATTTTAGTGTCATTTTCTGAATGCTCAGAGCAGCTGCTGTGATTGCAATTCACACAGTCCTGCTCTTCTACTCCCAAACAGCAGTGATAGGAGAAAGGGTGGGTGCTCACAGCAAGTAACAATTAGCAGAGTGGCTCAGGGCCAGGCTAACTTAAACAAATCCAATACTTTTCTGTGACCTACTGCAGCACTGAGTTCTCCTTTAGTAATTTTCCTTGCTTTCTGACTTCCATCAATACCACCTTACAGCAGCAAGGCCAATTCCTTTATGTGTACCCTGTTGATCTGACTGTCATCTTCCATCTAACTCTTTTTCTGGCTGCAAACCATTCTCACCAGTTTGTAACTGCCACATTAAAAGGGCTATATTTTGGGAGAGTGAGGGTCAAGAAGAAAGGACTTTGTAAGGAACAAATAACAATTAAAAATTGACGTATTGACAAAATTGACGTTCCTTGCTTACACCTACTAACAGATATACATTCAAGTGATAAAAAAGATAGTTTCTTGATTTAATTTTTGGTGTGATGGGGCTCCAAGGCAGACAGAGCTTTGAAGTGGACCTGCCTAGACAGTCTGCTAAGTGAGGTGCCCAGAACGCCCAAAAGGCTTTAAACCATACCCTTCTAAAACATTTTATTAGAATTAAACTCAAAGATTTAATGTTTAAAACAAAAAATCCAAAAAGCCCAGAGAAGGTGGAGCAGGAGTTAGAGCTTGTACATGGTTCTCCAGCTGATGGTCCTTGCAGGTGAATCTATGTACTAAAGCTTTGTGCTGTCTAACTCAACAAATTTTGGTGCCAGCAAACTCTGCTCAGTTCCCGTTAGTCCCTGGGAAGTTCTACCCTCAGCAGCTCCTTCTTCCCTGCTTCTTTCTGCTTGGGCCTCTGACCCCTTCCCCTGCCCTACCCATCACTGTGCTTCTCCCTGGGTCCTGTTCGCCCTTTCCTCCAGAGCGCTCCACCAGGCCCTGCTCCTTCCCAGGGGACCACGCGTCTCACTGAGACCACGTGAACACAACAAATTGCCTCACTTTTTTTTTTTTTAATAGTTTATTGTGGCAAGGAGAGACACATTTGTCTGAAAAGCCTGTTAGGGAATGGTCTTGTGCAATTCCAGATGGGGAAAAAAAAGTTTTACTTTTTAAGAGGATACAGATAAAATCCAGATGGTAAAATCCAGAGAGGACTGCATGGCTCTATCTCTTGCAGAACTTACTGTTTTGAGTCTTTTTTTTTTTGAGTTTTACATATGTATATACATATCTGCTGAGCTAAGCTCTATGTTGTACAGATTTTAGTTGTCCCTGTCTGTGCAGCATACACTAGCTTTTCATCTTCCACTGAAGCTTCTTTGTTGTACTTCTGAAATTATGTAACTGCAAAGAACTGTTACTGAACAAAATTTAAAAAGTGTTGGAAGGTTTATGGAGATTTCCTCCATTTCTGCTAAGGATTGAATTGAATATTTGCACCGAATATTTTATATTTATCCATTTCTTTTTACTATAAATTCTTCGTTGTTTCTTATCTGAGAGAAGATGAAAAATAAAGCTCTGCAATCTGGATAACATGGAGATGAAGAGCTTGAATTCAGATTCAGATATAAAATACAGAGAAATGCAGTAAATTTTATTTTTCTTATTTGTTATAATTTAATAGCTATTAAAAAGCAGAATTTAAATTATCTTAGTGAGAGAAGCTCAATAATAAAATAGGAGGAAAAGCCTTCTTTTATGCTGAAGCAATAGAACTTGCAAATAAACTGGTGTTTAATCAAGCGATCTGACGTTTTTGATAAATTCATAGCGTGTGTTTCTGAGATGATAATGAGACTCAACTTATAGAAGCATGGGGAAAATACTAAGCTTTCTAAACTGATTTCTCATCATCAGATGAAAAACTGGCTAAGTGAAAATTTATGCCGCAAAGCTTCAAGTGGCTGGATTCAAAGAATGTTTAACATGTATTTGCAATTAAGCTCAGAGTTATTTTCGCAAAACTGCTGTTGGGTAATAGATGGCTCTTTCATGAGAGGTAAGATGACAGCATAGGTGCTCTATAAATCACTAAAATTAATGTTTGTCTTGCACTGTTATAATAGCACTGTTCTTGATTAAATCATCTGGGCTCTGCTCTCGGTCCCAGAGAGATCTTGGTGCTGATGTTGGTGAGGCTGTCAGCATCTCATTCACAGAACAAACAACCTGGCTACTCTCAAAGGGTTTGTAGTTCTTACAATGAAAATAGCCCTTTCAACATAAATCAATATCCCAAAGTCATGGAAAGTCTGTAGCAAGGCAAATAAATAGTTGCACTAGAATATCCTTAGGTCCTCTTTATACATTTTGTGCAATCACTGAAGCGCTATAAACATTAGCAGCTTCAGAAATAAATGAGATGATAGTAAGTGGCTCAGTTAATGTAGTTATCTAATTAGGTTGGGTATAAAAGCATGCTTTAATCTCCCTAATTACCTACCTACTGGAGGAAGAACAGTTAATAAAATGGTGTGAGTTTTTTTCCGGAGGAATACCAATGCAAGACCCTCCTTTCCTGGAAAAATCCTTCTTGGGAAAGCAACTACTCATAGCTGTGTGGGTGGGGAACAAACTTAGTATTCAAAGGGCAAGTTATGCAAACTGGGATAATTTCATTGGCATGAAAGTATGGATGTTCACGCTGGAATAGCTGATCTTTAAGTATGTTTTGCTTGACCCCCCCGCCCTATTTCTGACATTTTTGGGGACTTTATCCTTGTTATATGTTCCAATGTGATTTAATGTAAGTTAGTATCTCAGGGAAAAAAAATAAGCATTAATGTTAGTCCTGCTTTAGGCAAGAAAGTGAACTAGACCTATAGAGCTTCCTTCCAAAATACATTTTTCTATAACAAAAAATCATAGATTCCCAAAGGTTTTTTCTGCTGGAATTTAACAGGAACTGAATATTATTAGGGCTTACATTTTGCAGGGAGGTATTAATATATTCTTCAGTTTTGATTTTTTGCAAGATGTATAGCAAGCCAGAATATCAGCTGTCAGTGTGTCCCATCAGTGCAGAAAGGCATATACCAAGCCTGAAGAACTGTGTGAAAGCAAATATCTGTGCCTGGGATGAACTGAGTAACAATGAAAACCAGCAAAACAGGGGCTCACTCTCAAGCCAGCACCTTATCTATTAGTAAATTTATGTGGAAATCTTTTATGTTACACATTTAAAGTACTCTTCTTTTAATCTGACAAACACCCCTGAAAATGATTTAGGAGCTCTAAAAGCTGCTGCAGCCATCCTGAATACTCTCTTCTGGTTGCATTGCATCCTGATTCCCTGCTCTTATAGGAGGCACAGTGGGATTCTTAATTTCCTATAGCTAGTCAAAATCTTACTTAAAGTAGACTGAAGTTAACATACACGTTGTATGTGCAGTAAATGATGCCCTAAGTCTTGTGACAATAAAACTTGTTTGTTTAGGGGGGGGAAAGCTCTAGTTTCTTTCTCTGAATTAAGTCCTCTCTTCTTCCTTCCTCTTCTCTCAGTTGTGTTTCTCCATCTCATCTAACTGGAAAAAGAGTCTCTTTCCCATGAAAGAAAATATTTAGAAATCACTATATAAAATATCAGCACTTCTAATTTTCTCTGGTTGCTTTTGACAGTGGTTAATGAAGTCCTGACAGTAGCTAATTAGGCTGTAAACATGTCTTCTAATTGTAAACGTGTCTAGTGAGGAAATGAATGATATCCTTGAGAGGATCCCGTCTCTTCTCCGCTTATATTGGAGCTCTGGGCTTTAATGTAATGGGAGATAGAAGTATTACTGAAGACACCTGGATACTCAGCATGCTCTTCATTGGCTCGTCCAAATGTATGTTTCTATTAAAATAACAACAACAACAATAATAGATGGAGACCCCTGATGCCTGCCCTCCTTGCAGCGTTGCAGGGATGACACCCTGGGAATCTCAGCTCAGGGTGGCACTTCCAGGCTGCATTTCCCAAACCAGGAAATGCTGTGAAGAGCTGGGACAGATGGGATGGCAAGGAGGCAGGCGAGTGGGCAGGAAGCCAGAAAGCTTCAGTCATTAGAGTTGACTAAACTGACTTGTCCTTGCAGAATTTTGCTGGATTGGCATTTTTCTGATGGAAAATTTTTGTCTATGTCTGTTGAGGAACAGTACTGCTTTTGAACAAAGAGCATCTTCCCTGCCAGGCTGGATTTGTCACCTCACTTTCCGTGCTCCGTGGAGGAGGGTTGCAGGGCCAGGGCAGGTTGCTTCAGTGGGGCAGCACGGTGGTCTCTGACATGGATTCCGCAGCAAAGGGCACCTGGTACCCTCCACTGAGACCCTGGGAGTCCACTCCAGGAAAATGGGGTAGTCACAGCATTTCCTGACTATAAAATCTAGAACTGCTCTCACTCAGTTCTTAGCTAGACTGGACTAGAGACAGACTTGTGTATTGGTCCATTTTGTTGAGCTCATATTTTCTGATTTCACTCTGAAAATGCCTGAATTAAATGAGCAGATTTTAAGGAATTAATTTGTTTTTTACTGCAATCTAACAGTACGCCATGAGATTTCTGCAGTGTGTACATTGAAAGGTCCCTAAAAACATCCATCTTGTTTTTGTTTTGCAAGTACCCAAGAGGAATGGTATCTACTGTTACTCTCTGTGGCACTGTTGCCACCATTAATGAAGCCACCTCTTGCCCTGTGGGAACTTGTATCCCATTTCTCAGAAAAGTTGCTTCTATCTATCTATCTATCTATCTAGCTATCTAGCTATCTATCTATCTGTCTATCTATTTTTAGCAGATCTAGTTGTAGCAGCTGTCTTGCTTCCTTTGCCTTGCCTTTTAAGCATGGAATTTTGACTACATCTTTGTCATCTCTGAAGTATGAAAAGCCATTTACAGTATTGTTGACATGTCAGTTATAATGCCTTCCCTTCTGCTCTTCAGAGAGACTACCAAAGGGGATTGTATTTGAGGGAGATTAAGTTTTTTTGATGATCACTTTTAATATAGGCAGATGAACAGAATTTTTAAATCAAATTTACTGTTTGACCCCAGGGGAAAAAGAACAATATATACCATGATGATTGAATGTAACTAATCTTCATATACTTTGTTGTTGATTTTGTCTCTCCCTCCTTAATTTAATAAGAGCTTTGCATATTCATATGAGGAAACTTACAGACAATATATTAGTTTCTGCAAATTTTCCAGTGCAAGGTATTTTTTCTGTCATGGTTTACTTTACCTCAGACCATTTTCCAAGCTTTCTAATTGAAATTTGTGTTATTAACCAGATGAAAATATTTTTTCTGTGTTTTCTAACTTATTTGGCAATGCCTACTAACTGATAGTAGCAAACTAACAAGTAGAAAAATAAGATTTGAAAACTTTGCTTGGATAAAGCAGGAGAAGGCTAGGATGTTAGGAGAGTCTCTTCCGCTCATTTCTCAACCATTTGTGCTCCCAACACCGCAACAGGCTGTACAACCCACTGCCATGCCAAAGTGGGCTGCTCATCCATATGGGCCCAGCTGGCAAACGCAGTATGTATCAGAAACATTGGATTTACTGCCCATGCACAGATCACCTGTGCCACATATTCACAGCAGGTTCCTGGGTCAGATTCCATTCTGGGCGATATGCAAATGGCTGAGTTTGGACATGAGGTGCAACTCTGAAGTTTATAGTTTTTTTAAGCCTTTTCTCTAATAAAGATTTTCTGCTCCAGTCCATCTGAGGTTTCATTTATAACTTAGTCATGTCTTAATCACTGGACAGAAAATCTGCAATATTTGCTTTCACATATGGTGTGACTGCTGCAGAGCCTGAACTAACAGAAAGGGAAATCTAGCTTAAGTAGTAAAATGGAAAACCTTGGAGAATACTTGGTGTTAATACAAGTAGTGTTACAGTAGAATGAGGCATTTGCTGCCTTCCAAATAACAGGAAAAAGCCAAATGAACAGTGACTGTCAGTAGACAATTCTCTGCTTCTTTTTCTTCAGAAAAATTGATTTTCTTCTGATGGATCAAAGAAAAAAATCCAATATCTTCACACTAACAGCTAATAGAAAACAAGGAAGCAACAGAAAATAAAGTTGCCAAACTTTATGTCCCTTTGGGATCAAGGATCATTGAGTCATGCAAAGAGACATTGAAGCAGCTTAGAAAGTAGAAGTTCTCTAGAAAAATAAACCACCACTGAGATTTGCTTTCCTCCCATTCACAAGGTCTATACACGCATTCTCCTCTGCTGCTTCAGTGTAATTTCTCCATGAAAGCTGCTTGGTCAGGTACTGTTAAACAAAGCAGCATTTGCTGCAGTGCTATGAAAATATTTTTGCTTATGGAAACATGCATTTGTCATGAGTAAATGTAATGTAAATTGGCATAGTAGAATGATACTTGTAATTGAGACTGGGGGCTGTATTGCTTTCCATGCAATAATGCCTTTTATACAGCTTGTGTTAGTTCCTCTGTGAACATCTGGCCTGTACAGAAATGGGTGTTGCATTCTTTCTTTTTCACTGTGGCATGTTTTCATGTGGCCGTGCAGGTCTGGTCTCTTCCCTGGGCTACAGCTATGAGAGGTGCAAAGAGCAAGTTCAACATTTCTGCTGGCATCTTAGCAGGGAGAGAGGGCTCCTGCACTGGATGACTTGGGAATATGCTGGTTCACAAAGGGCTATAGAGCCGGAAATAATCTTTTTGTAGGCGCGAGGGATGTCAGAACTGCATTTATGGTGTGGTACTTTGTTCTGCTCAGGCGACTTCAGCTGGGTGGCAGGGGGAAGGCAACCTGTCTGCCCTGTCGTGGCCCCGTGCTGAAGGGTGAGCAGGGCTGTCGGGGAGAGGAGACTGCGTTTACACAGGGCAGTTGGGCAAGCAGCCCCGGTGAGAGGCAGAGCGCGCTGGAAACCTGCAGCAGGAGAACAGCCCAAAGCCAGTCCTATGTCTGAGAGAGAGGACACCTCCACAGGGGCTGTTTATGGGCCTGAGGAGTTTGCTGTAAAGCAGGAAGAACTGAAAATTGGTGTATTAGAAAGTAAAGAGCAATGGAAAGAAGCGCTGTGCAAGGACACGGTAGGAAGGGAAAAAGAGGTTTGTTCTCAGGTCATTTAATTTCAATCTGTTCATCCCAGCAGGTCTATGTTTTCTTGCTTTAAAAGGTTACCTTGGTCTAGTTTTCCATATGTTTCATTTTAACGAAACCTGGCTTTGCAGATTGGAAGCCTTTGGTACCTTTTGGCTTTGAAGCAGTGCCACCCTGAGGTACTGGCCAGTTCAGGTCTTGTAATATATGGCAATCAGAGGAGAAGAATATATATCCTAATACGTCCAGCAATTTAGAAATTCACTCTTGAAAAAGGAAAGATAAAGAAGAAAAGCAGCCTCTGGTAAAAAGCCCCAAACAGCCAAATTATCTAACACCTTTCTAATTTTGTTCTTCTGGCATATGCTGGTGGGAGGATCTCAGACAGTCTTATTGCTTCAGCTCAGAAAAATAAGAAGTAGTACAATGCAAGAGATCTCAGTGGGGAAAAAACACAGAAAGAGACCTTTGGCATATGTCATTTTCTTTTTTGAAAGTTAAATAGGTCTAAACACTATAACTGGGATAGTCAGTGAACAGAGACTGGGAGATTACAGGAATGTTTTCCTGTAATCCTCCTATCCCAGGTAAAAGAAGCAGGCCCAGCATCCAGTTTACATGTTCCCCACCAACAAAGTAGATTCCTCACTTCCTTCTTGGGCTTCATAAATATGCAAGGGTATGAATCGAAACAGAGAAGCACTGTCTCTGCAGAAAATATATGATTTTTTTCAAGCTATGGCTATGATCCTCAGGGCATCTTCAATGTCACAGGATTTGGGTTTGTGCTGAGATTACTTGGCTGTTTTGTTTTCATGTTCTCATTCCATTTCATAAAAAATTCAGATGTCTTTCAAAATAGTTATCTTCACAGCTGTGTGTTTTTTAAATTGGAACTGATAAGCAAAGTAACTGTTGGGGGGTAATGCTGGCATCAGATTCACCAGATACTTCAATTTTACCTCTGTGCACCCACATTTTAAACTTACAACCTTTCCTCTTGGATAATACACATTAACTTCCATGTTCTTCTGGTTAAGAACAAAGAGAAATTTATCTCCTTCATATCAGAATTGTTTTAATTATGTTACACATGGACATATATTTAACCTCTTAGTATGGCATGAAAAGGCATGCCAATGACTTTTTCTTAATACCGACTTTATTTTGCTTGAGTGCCTGTTAGAGCCTTTAGCTTTGCTTTGCATTCGAATAAATGTTATAAAAGTGGGAAGAATGTTGATAACATTGAACATTTTAGCTCCAGGGTTTGACACTCTAAATCTGGCTAAAATATAAACTCTTTAATGTTTCTTTATCTGTACTGACAAAAAAAGTAGTGTGGGCTGAAATTCTAAATGCTCACTGAAATGCAGCAGCGCAGTGATTTGCTTGCTTTAGCTATGATCCTTTGTGTTTCCCTGGCTGTTTAACTAAAATCATTTTTGTCTCTTCTATAGCATTTTGCAGGCTATTGATTGAGAACCTTTTGGAGAAACTGTGTAACACAGCAGGAGGTCATTCAGATCCTATCTTTACTATCAATTTTTCAAGTCCTATGGTTACAATTAATGACAGGTTTGGGGAAGGCTGGTAGCTGCTTTGTAGTTTTTCCTTCTAGCAAGACCTGCAGTGTCAAGCACCGCATGCCACTATCCTAATTACAGGGGCACGCTGCTGCAGAGCTGTTCTTACCATGTTTTCCTCCTGAGCTCCCATTCTAATAAGGAAAGTGCCAAGTGCCAGATTTCTCTATTGTAGACTTAGGATTTCTGATTTGACAAACAGAGATGAAAGTCAAATATTTTTTAGGCACCAAGGGAGTTCGATACCCTGCTTGTTTGACATTACTGAAGTGTTTTGCTGGTGGTGTTTCTGCATATTAACTAGTCTAATGTGAAAAGGTTTGGTGAAAATCTAGAGAAACATTTGCTTCTTTAGAATTGGGTCTTGGGCTAGTCATGGGAGTGCCTGGCCCACCAGGGAAATGGGGATAATTATGCTCAGCCCTAGAGAAGTGCTCTGAGCTCTTTGGGTGGAAAGTGTTGTGGTTAATACAAAGATCAGCATTAGTCCCATTGGGGCAGCACAGAAGGAATACTCTTGCACAAAACATATTGAGACTTGATCAGTACATGTCTCTGACTGCAAAGTGATAACTAGCTGTTGTTTTGTGGTATCAATCCTTTCTTATTATCAGTCAGGTGAATTTACTAGGTAAACCCAGGCAGTTTTAAACTAACAAAATGGAATTCAGAATGGCGAAATCTACATTCTTCTTTCTGCAAACTGTAGCTTTTACTTGTAATAGGCATAGTGTAAAAGGCAGATGGGTATGCAGTACAGATTTTCATAGAATACACCTTGGCAATAACAAATACTTTAAATACATTATCAGTATTACTGTGCAGGGTTTTTTGTAATGGAAGTTGTTGTCACATGAGCCTCTGGTGTTTTGTGGCAACAAATTTGAAGAAAATTATAATAAACCAAGTCCTTATAACAATTGAAAGTGCTAGCAGAACTTAATTACTGGCAGAGGGCAGCAGGAAGAAAACTGACTGTCAGATGAATAGCTTCTCTAAAGGTTTTAATTTTTAATTAAAGAAAGCCTTTGCTGAGTTCCCTAAGATCAATATGAAATACAGATCATTCATCCACACTACAGTGCACTAGTGGCATAGTTATAAATATTCAAAAGGAAAGTGAAAGTAATATAAACAACCCTATTTTCCGAGGACAATTACTTCAACTTATAATACTTTTATATGCTGTGGCATACTGCAGACTATTCAATGGCCGTGTTCCATTGGTGGAACATTCAGTGGCCATGTTCCAAAGGTCTAGAAGTATGCAACAGAAAAAATATGTATTTAGCGATTGTGTATATTTATCATGACTGAATTTTCTCCAAAGTTTCCTTCTGCTTGGAAAAATCCTTCTGGATTTTTGCTCGGCAGGTGAGCGAGCTGCATCGTTATATAATGACGTTTTCAGAATGCAGAGTGTCTGGCGCAGCCCTGGGAGCGTTGTTCACTTCAGTGCAAAAGAGTCATACTTTTTGTCTGAACTATGGCATTTTATTGCTTTGCTTAATTTTTGCTCAAATTTAGTTGCTAAATTACTGACCTTTATCCACTCTGAGACTGTTATTCTGAATTTATTAAATCAATAATTAATGTATTGAATTATGATGTTTAACATAGCCAACAACCATGCTATTCTGTATGAAAGAATGAAATCAGATTCAATTTTAATTTAATAAACCTTTGATTCTTTTTGTGTTCTGAATTATGCTGAAACAGGTACATTTATTTTAGTTTCATACTGAGGTAAGAGTATTGCTTTTTTTTTTTTTAGATACCCTTTCTTTTGACAAGTGAGGTAAAGTTATCTCCATTGACAATTTTCTGAAATAAAACAGCTGTAATCAAGGGAGACACCCTGGTGAGGTGGCTGCATGGCTGATGTGAGCTCTGCTTGCGCTGTCTCCAGGAAGATTTGCTCTTAACTCCTGATGCTGCAATCTAGCTCACTTTGTTGTTCACAGGTTCACAGAGATGCTGACACGCTAAATTTTGTTTTATGAAAGCCAAAAGGATGTAAGGTTACACTGATGGGAATGAGGAACACGTAGTGCAGGAGCTGTTTGCTGCAAATGCCAAGGATGATTAAGGAGCCTTCACTGAGCCTGGTTGTGGAGGTATCTAATTCACTATGTAATTGATTAGTTGCAATTATGCTTAAGTGTCAAATTAACAAGACTACACCAATGTTCTTTTAGTTACCCATCACTCTATCAGTACTGCTGCTCAGTGTCATGGAAATACTGTCTTTTATTCTGGTTTGCATGGCAGAACGCTATGTAGGAGACAGAAACAAACTGATGGATGAGGCAGACTGTACCTTTTAATAGTATTTCAATTGAAAGAAACGTCACCTGTGTAAGGCTGCAGAAGAAAATAGCTTCTGGTGACAAAGTCCTTGAGTGAGACCATCTTAAAATACACAAAAGGTCTTATGTGCTGATGTGTGGGAATGGGGTGGCTGGTACTGTCTTCAGCTTGTGGAGTCAGCAGGGAGAACAGGACATGAAATCACATCAGCAGCACACCTGGAACAGCTGAGGTTACTGGCAGGCAATTAATTCTCTCAGGTGCTCCTTTTTGGTGACCTTCCCTCCCCCAAATCTCTTATTAAAGAAGGTAGATACTAGGAATCTAACGAAAGATAACAGTTGTACCCCTTTCAGTAGGGCAGCCTATAGAGAAATGTTGAGTAATGTTCCCTGTGCTTTACTGTGTAGCAACTTTAGGTGTCAAAAATGTAAAAGCTTCTTTGCACTCACTACCAACACAGGGAGTTGTGAAGAGGGGGACTTGCTCTGCAAAAATGGTTTAAGTCAGCTATTTTGACAGGTTTCTTGGTGTTGCTCTTTAGCTGTTAATATTCTCTGAGAGAGAATGTCCAGAATCCTTCATCTTTCAACAATGGGAATAAAAAACTTTGCACAATAATTCTGGCTTAGCAGCCACACATTGTGAGCTCTTTCCTTCTTGCTTGCAGTTAGCAGAAGCAGGTATCTGGGCTGTTACAGTTCTGCCTGCAGTGTTCTTCACTTGATGTTGCTGTCTAAGAGCACCAAAGGTGGGGGACTGTGGGACATACTTATCCCAGGTAGGAAGCTGCAAGAAATCCCAAGATTATTTCAGCACTGGATGTCATAGAAAAACATTGTTTGAGATTATTAGTGCAGGGGAAGAAGTGAAGTTAAAAGGTGAAAAGCTAAGATGCAAACAGTGGATGCAGCTGGCAGAAGTGTCCTGGCCACCAGCCAAAGCATCAGACCGCAATAGATACAGACTGGCATTTCAAGGGGAACAAGTTAGTATGTCTCTAGCATTAGATAGCCCCAAAGAGTGTATTCAAGAAGGAGCGTAAAAAATAATTATTTAAGGATTTTTCTTTATAACTCTTTGTAACTGTATACATCTGAGAAAATAGGAAGTCAACAAGGACACTTTAAAAATCATGAGTGACTGTAGGGAGACTCCTGAGTTGTGTATTGCAAACAGTATCTCTGTGAACGTGTGTATGTTTCCCAGGCTCCTGGAGGGCTGCACAGACCCCTGCCATATGCTGTGCAGTCCTTCTGGAGTTCGCTTCCTTTGGTCAAACAGCCTTGCCAGAGCACTCTGGTATTAAGATAACTGTGACACAGAGCTACTTGTTAAGCAGTGTTACTGCTTCTAACTCCGGTGCCCCCTACGGATGGCCTTTCTGTCTTCTCGTTATGACTCCTATTTTGTATGCATACCATTGTAGAATATACATTATCTCAAATATTTTAGAAATTAATGTACTGTATCAATATTTTAAAGAGCTCTGAAGACTGAATGTCATAGTGAGAGGAGGCATAGTTTGAAAATTAAGGCATAGGAGGCAGGAGTTGGAAGAAATTTGGGCTGTCTGCCTGTTTTGGTCACAGATGTGCTGTATGACCTTGGCCAGCCGTGTACGACCACCTCAAGATCAGACTCTTTCTTGTGCTGGGAGTAGTTCTGATGACTGCACAGGAGACTCTACGTACTGCGAGATACTGTGCAAAGCAGTAGACTGTGATCTTTAATATTTTTACCATGTTTTTGTTTGTAAAACATTTATTTCCTTCACAGAGGTGCTGTAGATTAACTGAACATCTCGTATTCTTAAGTGTAAGGGCTATTGTTATAGCAAAGTGGGTTACTGCTGTGTGGAGAAGATGACTTCCAGATCTCAGCAGAAGTGTTTCAGCAGTAGAGTGTTTTTAATCAAATTTAAGCAACTCCAAATTCACTATCTGCAAATTAAAATCTTACAGTGAAATCCAGCAGCACATGGGGATTATCCAGGTCCTGTCTGTGGTGGGGCCAAAGAGCAAAGCGGAACTTCATGGTAATTCCTGGAGTTCTCTTTCTGCTTGCAGGATTTTGTGTAGCAAATATTGTTTTCATTAAAATTAGTATTAAAAAACAAATAAAACCACAAGTGCGATAAATATAATTATGTCCCAACTTGCATATATTTTTGTTGTAGTTATGTCTGGAAGAGTTTGGAGTTTTCCAAAGCTCTCTGTACCAGTAGCGAGGCCAGTCTCTCTACGTGGATTTTTAAGGCAACTGTATGAAGCAGGCTGGAAGGACAGACAGAGGAAATACAAACCTCAAAACAGCAATAGGAAGGCATAAGACTTAAAGAAAAAGAACAAGAAAAAAAAAATTGCTCTGTAACAACTGTATTTGCAGTTCACAGCCTATAACCAGCCTGCTTATGTTACATTAGTAAACTGTTATTCGTAATTTGAGTTCACCTATTAACATCTATTAAAAGATTATTTTCTTCCCTACAAGCCCATTGGAAGCATCATGGACAGGGACTGAACTGATGCTTTCTCTGAAAGCTCAATCCTTTCTCCCTCTGCTTTGGAGCCCAACTCCTCAAGTCCTTCTTCCTATGCCTTCCTGCTCTGGGAATTAAGCTTCAAAGATTTCAGAGGCTTTGTTTTCCTTATGGCTTCTTTCATCAGCAATTTAGAGTCCTGCTTGCCTGGATTGAACTATTAGGAGTAAATTTAACCCATTGCTTTAATGGAAATAATTTGAGTGTGACTAAGAGCAGCTTTTGGTTTCACTGGCACTCCATGGGCCATCCTTTAGTGAGAAACCCGAGCAGGTTTCTGCATCAACAGACTTTATGGCCTTTCCAGTACTGAGAGGGGTACAAAGCAATAAAGCTTATTTTTGATCTTGATGTCAAGGTATACAAGTCTGAACTTCCACAAAAAGCAGAGATACTAAGCAAAGAAAAAGTGGTAGGGATTTTGTACAAAGAACAGGAAGATATTTCAAAGTCAAAGGGGAATTTAAGCTGTTGGGGAGTAATTACAAAAATTGGAGGTGGGCCAGCATACAAGGACTGTTGTCCCTGACTTTTACAAATGGCTTTATGAAATCTTAATGATGAGGTAATGTCAAGGCCTCAGGCTTTACTCCTTGGGCAGAATGTCATCTCTCATATGTATTCCCTGAGGTCTTGTTGGGCTGTTTGCTCTCCCAATAAAATGAACCTTTCCTATGGATCACTAGCATAAACGCATGTAACACCTCTGGTTTTGTGGAAGGTCTCCCATTCAGCTTATTTCACTAGTATAGGACTTGAAATCAGAGATTTAAAAAAAATTGTACAATAACATTTGAGAATTTAAAAGTTTTGCAAAATTGAAGAAATATAGGAGTTGCCTTCATTATAAAGTAGCCTTAAAACAGTTTTGCAGAAAGCTTAGATCCTTGTGGTGTTCTTTAGAGTAAACGTGGGTCTGTAAACTGTCATCCTGCTCTATTTGTTGATCAGCTGAGAATGGAAGCCAAATCTGAATTTCCTGTTGTATCTTCTACCAATAGACTTGATGTGCAGTCTTACTGTAAAAAAGGTCATCATCCACCAGCCTGTATGGTCCTAGGGGGAAAAAATTGCTCTCTGAAGAATGCTAGAGGCAATCTTTAAAGAATTTCAGAGTGTATAGATTTTTACTTAGGTTAGGGATTTGGAGATGTAAAATTAAACTACAGAACATCTCAAACATTTGCAGTAACTTTTGTCAAGATTAAGCTGTCAGCTACAGTTTTGTCCAGAGCTTTAAAAGAAAATATTATTAAACTTAATTACTTTCTGTAACTTTTTTTTTCCCCAAGAAGCATGGCAAGTATGGTAACTACATCATGTATTCACCCTGCAGAGCACATATAAATTTAAATAAAAGTAATAGAGGTTAGGATGTGGTTGATGTAATTTGAAATGCTCAGTACATATTGACAAAAAATCAGGACAATTTTATAGGCAAATTCTGATCTGTCATCTCCTCACAGACTACTGTCATAATATTAATGGAAAAAGTGTAATGTTATATTTGATGAATTGTGACCCATGTTGTGAGTCTTGCCTGATGTATCGGTGACTTCTGTCCTTTTTCCACTTGTGGACCACTTATGTTTTTAAAGCGAAAGTTTGGTTTCTTGTATTGCCAGTTTAACCCTACTGATAATGGGCTTTCTGCTCTTAGTTACATATTGCAGACCTTTTATAAATACTGCAGAGCCCCTGCCAGTGGTCCACAGACCACAAGATTAAAATCTCATGTTTACACAAACCTCTGTTGGATGGATGCCATCCTTGGTTGGATGGATACGAATGTTTAACAGCTGTTTGTATGAGTGAGTGCATCATTAATGGATTCATAAAAGAATGAGGGAATCAGTAAGTAAATCCTCACCCAACTTTTTCAAGCTAAACCTGTAAGCTTCCTCATCCTCACATCAGTTCTCTCCACCCAGTATCATCTACAGTGCATATTTCTGACTTCTGCTTCCGTAGACTGTTCTAAACGTGTTAAGTGGTTCGAAATTGATGTCTCCTTCGTGCTTCAAATGTTGAATATGCTTTCCACTAAAAAAGATGACTGTGTGTAATATAGTTTTATAGTAGGGATGTGTTTTGATTGTTAAGTTTGCAAGAGTTAAGTTTTATAGCTCTGTGTATAAACGTTTGCAAATAACTTTACTCCTGTTTTTAAGCTCTTATTCAAGAATATTGCATTGTTACTTTTTATTGTTCTGAAGTCAGAAAACAGATCAGGCGGTGCTTGCAGTGGAAAACACTGGTTTAGTTCAAGGTTTTATATGTATTGAATTTTTTAAAGTAGTACACTTCTAATTGCAAGCTATGGCTTCCAAGTCTTTTTCTCACTCAAGATAGTCTTGCAAGAGCTGGAGGGATAGTGATTTTCATTAATTTCTTTATGCACTTCAGGTTCTATGCACTTGTATGTTTAACTCTAAAATATTTTTTTTCTTAGAAAACAAAGTAGTGGACATTTTAAACAAATCAGCATACACTAATAGTCGTTAATAAATAGAAACTTTAAAATATTACAGGAGAGTCTTGAATTTCTTTCTGGCCATACAAAACAGGGTCAGAAAGATAGGCTATGAAGAGTGTAGCAGGGTGGAAAAAGAGCAAAGATGGAGGAACTGTATGAGGCTGTGTACAGTAGGTATATATATATAAGCTATAATTTGGAAGCTGCATGTGGAGCACTGGTACTTGATTAACAAAAAGAAGATGTATAATTTAATTGGAAAGGTTTACTGAGATTTTTTGCATAGGAAAAAAGGAGTATAAATGAGAGAAGAGAGTACATCCAAAAAACTACTGACAAAATTGTCATTTGGCTGCCCTGAGAGGGAACATTGGCAAGAATGAGAGACAGAAAGGTCAGAGAAAGAATAATTGGAAATGCCTATTTATAGCCACTACTGCATACCTCCTAGGTGTTTCAGCATATGAAAATGCAGACTAAACCAGGAGAAGTTAATGCAGGTAAGAAAGGTCAGGGAGATAGTCATTGCTGAATGGCATTAACTGGTTCTTTGTGGAATTGTTGGGGTGGGAAAACCATTTCTGTGTGTGGAGCAAATAGCTGTAGGAAACATAAATAGTATTCAGGTAAAAATATTATTATACTTCTAATAATATTAGTTTTGGCTCCTGCATGAAAATCTTTTGGATATGTAGGAGGAAAGTGTTGTAGGTCCATAACCTGTTTGCAGAACAGAACTACTGAAAACTCTATGCTCCCAACGGAGGTTGTTAATGAAAATATGGAGGTGAAAATGACTCTGAGGAAATCTCAATTTTATGCTCTGGGCTAAGGGCACGAAACCTAAAATGATTATAAATTAAAGATCTTCATTGAAGGCATTACTAGAAGTTATATATTAATAAGCAAAGCAAATCCAACTTCCAGTTGTTCTCAGAAGCAAAGAAAGTTGATTTACAAATATCATTAAAGCTTGGGCTAAGATGCTCAGACCTGCAGAGATCTAATACAGTCCCTCTGTGGGAAAGGCTGCTGCCCTTGGCTAGCTCTGGGCCACTTGGCAGAGCAATTACTTTGTCCAGGTGGGTGAGCTAGAAGAGGTTCTGAACTTCGAGAGGTTGTCTAGACATGCTTGAATCAGGTCATCTTTCTTTGTTATTGCGGTGATTCCACATTGTTTTGACCATTGCTCAGTCACTGAACTTTAAAATAGCATTGCTTTGCTGAGCTCTTCTGACTAATGAGCTTGTCTGTCTGTAGGAGGTACCAAACTCATTGCTATTCATTGCAACAAAAAGCTTATTTTAGCTCTCCCCTCCCTGCCCGCCCCCATGATAGTACTAACTATGGCAGTCTTAAAAGCAGAATTAGAGTCCTCACACTGAACTTTTCTGTTAGAGCTGTGAGTACCATCAAACATTCATTGTCAGGTACTCTTTGAAAAGAATAGTACTGTACCTATTATTGTGGACTTTTGATACCCTAATTACCTGCAAGCAATTCAGGTCAAAGACCTCATGTTTGAGTTTTCCCTTTTCAATTGATCTCTTAGAGTTTAAGAACAGCAGTAGGAGCTGAACTGGAAAATCTCACTAAAACTTAGAAATAACAGTTGAAGGCATTTAACCTTTTCATGACCATTAGTTAGGATTTCCATTTGTGTCCACACTGTCTGACTGTGATCACATTACTGGCAGAGACGTGAGAAAGAAGCAGAGGAGAGACAAACATTTGTTCTTTGGTTATCCATTTTGTGGCTGTGAGGTTTGAAGAGTCAATAAACCAAACTGTCAAACTGAAATAATACCAGTTTGTATCATCGGTGATATGGCACATAAGGAGATTTTTTTATTGATACATAGAATCTGCAAAATAATCTTTGAACACTCCCCCATCCCGAAAAATTTGCTAGAGGTAAGCATATGAAGTAATTGCAGGGAGCCCTCTCTCTGCGCAGCACCCAGCAGTCTGGGATAACTATAATTGCAGCAGATTCTACCTATTTGACTGTTCGTGTCTTTTTCATGGTGGTTTTTTTTCAGGTGGGTTGTTTTTTTCCCCTCTTAATTTATGGGAGAAGAACAGATTAGTTTATATCTTCACAATCGGTCTTTAACCGACTGAACAAAAAAATTAATTTTGCTAATATATTTTCAGTTATAAAGATTTTCAGAATCGTAACCTTATAATTTTTTTTTTGCTGTGTGAACTAATTCAAGTAACCCAAGAATTTTCAGTCTGTGTAGTACTATGTGCATAAAATCTATCTTATAAACTTAGCAAATCTATGAATTCAAATGATCTTCCATGAATTTTCTTTCGCTCTGTTTCATCAGTTGGAGGATGTTATGTATTTTTTAAGTGAAAGAACAGACTTGTAAGCTGTCATCTGTTGGTATCGCATTAATTTCTTTTTAATATATCCCAAATAACCCCACTGTAACTTTATTGAATTCTCTCTTTAAAAATGTTTGATTTATTAAAGAAGACAAGGTCGAAGTGATAAAGCCTTGGAGCAAATTCAGATTAGTTTAACTAATTGGCTTCAGTGGAGTTAGATTAGCAGCTAATATAAGGCACTTTTTATTTCATCTATGCCACTGGCATTAGCTTCCAGTTCTGGAGACAGTAAGCAAACTAGAAGTCAAACACATAATTGAAAGTATTTGTCTGGTTTATCTGGAGTTTCCAGATTACCTTTAGTTGTCTTTCTTGTGCCAAAGGAAGGAATCTTGTGCCAATAACCAGTGAATCAGAATTTTCTGCTGCATGAAATGTTACCCATTTGTTGATTCATCAAAACCAATTCAGTATAAATTCTGTTTATTTTGCTATGATTGGCAAATACAGACATGTATTTTTACACACATCTTGATATCTGACTGCTGTAATAGTTCCTGTCTGGGAATCATGCGTAACAATAATGAGAACCATAGTCCATGTGAGAGAAATTCGTGATGCATATGCATATGTTTTTTGGCCATTTTCTTCTATAATAAAACTCAGCAAGTCTAAGTGTGACATAGTGATGTAGGAAGTATGGCAAAGGCAGGCTGTGGAATGTGCTGCTTTATACAAAGTTTCTTGTCAAGGGTGCAATACTACTGAAATAGATGCTATTTATGTTTCATATTTAGGTTTTAGATTTTTATTGTCAGATTGTGTACAAAAAGCAGTTTTGTCTTTCCAAATAGATTTTGCTTTTTGCACTTTGCAAGTTGAACTGGCTTTTCTTTCTGTGTTGGAAATGATAGAATAAAAATGTTTCCATGAAGCAAGTGGTTCTAAGAAACATAAACTGTACTAAAATTACATTTAATTCAAGCTCCATTCAATGAACCACTGAAAGTCTAGGACATTATGTGATGCTGGAATATTTAGGAGGAAAACTGCAGTCCATGTGGGAACCTTTAACACTAGCAGAGAACACTGAATTACAGAAAGGCAACCGAGAGGGATAAGAGGCTGGAGGACACACAGAATGCTGCAATGTTTTCCTATTTATATTTTTAATTTATATGGGTTGAGATGTACAAATCTAAATGTCTGCTGGTGAATTTAATTAAATATGAGAATTGTCTCAAACTAAGTGGCAGAAATGTCCCAAGGGAAAGATCAGATATTGAACTATGTGATCTTCCCAAAAGTATCTTGCACAGGCTCATAAGAGCTAGTGAGGACACAGGAAAGCATGACTGTAAACAACTGAGAAAATTGTCATCTCCATTTATTAGTGCTGTGGTAAATTTGGGTGTCTAATTCACACTAAGAAAATGTTGAAATATGGCCTATGAACTATATAGAAGATGTCTTCTAAATAACAATGCTCTTTCTTTTGCAGAACTACATGGCATCATTGTTTATCCACTTATAAAGGAAAATGTTTTTGGTGTCACATTAGCCATGTCCAACACAGATCCAGTTCATTGTTTTGTTTGTTTTCTGCTACATGAAAATTTCTGTCCTTATGTGATTCTTTGTGCGCCTCCACAATTCTTCTTCTGGCTGATGACCTCTGCCCTTATAAATGAATTTGTTGGGTAGAACAGCACCAGATGCTTTCCAGAGATTCTGGTACTTTTCTGTTGTAGTTTTATATTTACCACTGCAGTAGTGAAGAGGAAAAAAATTAGGTCATAATCTTCCTTCTGTAGATCCAGTTTTAATCTTCCTCATGCATTTCAACTTTGTGATCTTTTGTTACTTTAGTGCTTCCAATAGGTTACTTGCTATCAGGTTTGGTCACTCAGTTGGCCATCTCATAGTTTATTATGGTTATTCTGTATTATCCAATTTTCTGCTTTCTCTTTCAGGATTGGCTAATGCACCAATAATGACCTGCATTCTTGATGACTTGCTGAACTTAATTATACCATATCAATAATTTTGATCAATATGATTCTGTCATAAAACTCTTGGTGCACTGAATAACATTTAAAAATCTTTTCTCACTCTATATCGTTGAATAAAACTCTCATCTCTCTCTGCCATTTAACATTTAATGCCCAAAGTGAGTTAATTGGGTAACTAAACTCCTTTAAAGCAGAATATATTTTGAGATTTGGTGATACTGGTTATAAAAATCAAATATTAAACAGGCTCTGAAAAGCACTGAAACAAAGGCAGGAACAGCCATAATTCATTCTTCTTCAGTGACGATATTTTGGATCTTGTTCTTCTAAAACATTGGAGATTTATTGAATTACCAAGATCCAGATAACAAAACAAATGGAAAACTGTCAAATAAGTGAAAAGTATTTTCACTCTTATTCATTGGAACGTGATAACTGATGTGGTTAAAAGGAGAAATTGATGTTTCTAACAGTAGCTGGACATAAAGCTATGTATTTTGTTCTCCTGTTCTAGCCTCTACAAATGAAAAACCTAATGGCAGGAGAAAGTCCCTTCCCTGTAGGGGCTAAATTTAAATAAACAAAATAAATTGTCATTGAAGATGTTCTGATCATGGCAATGCTTGAATATTTAAGGCATAGAAAGGCTAAGGCAAAGCTATAGCTTTTCTCTGTTGAAAAATGTCACGTTAAAGGCAAAGCAATTGGAGGAATGATTGTTGCTGTTAGCATTTTTACTTCGGGATGGACTTCACAAGGTGAGAAATTGAAAGACAGGGAAAGAGGAGAACAAACTGAATAGCTGCGTTAAACCAAATGGTATCTTCAAGGTTGTGCTATAATATACAGTGTGCTGGGCTATCTTTCTCTTTTTGCAACAAAATTTTAAAGCCTTTCTTTTTTTTTTCCAGTGTGAAATCAAAGTTTCTCTATTGCCGTGTTCCTGACAGCATTACAGTAGAAAGGTGCCTCATTTAGCAAAATAGCCTAATTCATGAGTAATTCTCTTTAGGTTAGAATTCTGTCGCTTATAGATATTGAAAACATAAAATGTTTTAGTTCTTTGTCTATGGAAGCAATCAAATATGCAATAGCTTATGAGTCTGTAACTCCGCTAAGGGAAAAGATATCAAGAAAGGGTCACCATGTATTTGAGGTAAGATAAATTTTTTAACAATTTACAATTTCAATTTGTAAACAGTTTTTTTCTCTTTAAAGAAAACTGCCTAGGCAGAAATGATCTCTGCCCTATTCCTGCTTTTTCTATTGCCGTATGTTTATGCAGTGTTAAAATCATGAGAATAATTTGCAGCTAAGGCCTCCTGGCTGTGCATGGGACCCAGTGCTCCCCACACCTGTGAACTTTCCGAGGAAAAAACACCTTCCCTTTGGGGCACTCCTGTGCTCAGTGGGAAAAGCACCACTTGTTGCTTTTTTGTGAGAACATCACGTGTAGGTGTTGATGGTCCACCCAGCCCAGGGTTTGTTCTTTGTCAGTGGTAGCAGAAAATGTGGTTTAGGGAGACATTGATGAACTTGTTAATGTGGAGAGAGAGAACCAAACCCAACAAGGCTGAGACAATAATGGATATTATGAAATGTAATTCTTGTCAAAACTGAATTGAAAAGCAGACAATAATTGAGATAAATGACTAGGCTCCATTACACCTCTTCCTCCCCACCTTCCCCCCCCCAGCACTACAGGGACATATGAATGTGCTTTTGCTTTTTTTAGTGTTGGCTCTTTGTCAAGGTTACCATTACTTGACTTTCTGATACTGTGTTGTAAAGCTCTAGTCAAATTCCTTTGATGTCGTGTCTGGAATACAAGGCATGACTTCTAGGGCTTCTCTTAGAAACATGCACGAACTGACTGGAAGCCGTCGCATGCATTTCAATAAATGCAATCATTTGAGTGGTTTGGAGTTCATGTGGTTGTGATGAGAAACAAATTTCTGCAGGCATCAACCAGAGACTCTCTATAGCAAGTGGGAATGCTGGGAAACTTTGTACTGAAGAATATATTTTTTTCTTGCATAAGTTTTAAGTGGGTTTGTTTTTTATAAAGGATCTCTTTCAATGTCAGTTCATTAATGTTATGAGACTTGGCTTAGAAATGTCTGAGCAAAACCAGGAGATTGTAACTGCTGGCATCTGAGGAGTCATCCCTTAATGTAGTCTCCAGGCTGGTTACAGTGGTCAGTTTGTGCTGCAGGGGGGTGAAGATGGATGGGACTGAGCTTCCCATTATGCTCATTTCCCGGAGTGGGATGCCCTTGATAGAGATGAAGTCAGGGTTACAGGCAACCCTTTTCTTCCCCTGGAGTGAGAGAGGTGGCTGAGGTGCCTCTGTGAACATGTACCTGTTCAGAATTTCTGAGCACTGGTTTGAATAGCTAAGAAACCCAAAAGTGTCTGATAGAAACACAGCTAAATTTCAGAAGAGGAACTTTTTAGTCTTCTTCAAGGAAAAGGTTGTAAAGATTTATCTACCAAAATGATCTGATTCAGAAAAAATTCAGTTGAGTTCTCAACAATGCCAGATTTGGGCTCTGACTCAGCAATGCTCATGTGAGTAACTTCCATAGTGCCAGTTACTGAAGTGTGTTTTAAGAACTGGAGCCTTGGAAATTGATGGCATCACTCAAATGCAAAAATAAATGCACCATAGTCTTCTACAATAACTCGGAAAAGCAGCAGCTTAATTTTGATATGAAATACTGGCAGGGCATGGGGGGAAACTATCTGTTACTATCTCTCAGCATCCTAAAGAAGTTGAGTCAGTACTGAAAGCAGATGCATACTTGTAGCTGGGAAATGGTCCTTGCAGCTGGGCTCCTTTGAATGTGGGGTCCTACTTACTGGTGCTTCCCTTCCCCTTTAGCTGCAGCATAGATCTGTGGTTTCTCCAGGCTGTGGATCCTATATGCCTGATGTGCCAGTTAGCTGCTTGCAGACCTGCCACGCAGAACTGGAAAGGCTGGGGCCCTGTGGGTATCTATGGGAAAAGGTAGAAGTGAGTTAACTGTGTGAGCTTCACGCTGCCTCTGCCTTGAAAACAGATGCCCTTTCTAAAGGGTATGCGAGTTCCTTGCTAAGTGATTGAGCTCAGGGACAAAGAACCACTTTCTTCAATGCAGCCAAACAGAGGGCTCTATAGACTTTCATTGCTCAGTCTTCATGTATCCAAAATCTACTCATCCATTTATGTCCCCACTACACTTTGAATTTCTCCCCTAACCAAGAACCCACTATCCCTATGTAAGTTGTCTTACACAACTCTCTGTGCCTTATAAAGCCAGGCCCTAGTGCTGTCTCCATTCTTCCTCTGCCACAGTATCACCGTGCTCCTTACTTACCCAAACTTCTGCATTCCCATGTCCTGACATCTGAGGTGTGCCTTCTTTAGGATAATCCCTTCTAGGATAATCCCCTAACTCACAGCGCTGTCAAAGGGCCCAGTGCTTTTGGATTCTCTGTACAGGCTTCCCAGAATCGGTGTCAACCGCATCCAGCTTGAAGCTATGCAATACTGCAGAAACCAGCGTAGCAAGAACCACATCTAAAGAGATCGCAGGTCGTCAGCCTCTCTCCCACTTCACGGTGAACGTTGGTGCCAGGGGGCACAATCTCTGATTGCCAGCCAGCAATGTACACGGGATCCCCAAACCGCAGCCGGTGAAGAGAGCAAAAGAAATCTCCTGGGTGCTGCAGAAGGCGAGTGACCAAAGGTGAAGTCTGGTGGCTGTTCTGTGTCTTGTTTCTCCCAGAGGTGTGTCCTTCTTTGCTGACCATGCACTCATGCTCTGTAACTCCCGCCATACAGCCCATCTTGGATCCTTCCCTCGGGCACTGGGGCTGGGAGCAGGGGGGTGTTCAGCAGCGCTTGGCCTCTTTGGGGGCCTGTGTGGCTTGTGAGCTGTGCCTTGGCCACCGCCGCACTGCACCTTTTCCCCAGCATGTTATCCAGCGAGGGGTTTGTCCTTCAGACCTGGAGATGGTATCTGGTTTCAATCCATCCTTATTGCTAAATTACTTTGGCAGCAAACTTTATTTACATTTCATAATTACCTTAAAGTCTCATTGCAGCAGACACCTGGTACTTGCCATCACATTTAAGGTTGCAAAACAGTTTCCATAGCAACAGCTGTCTCTGCACACCATAATTTCGCAGAGCGTTTCCCTATTGGCTAAAAAAAAATCCACAATTGCTTTCTGTCCAAGGTTTAATTTTCCCATCAATCAATTCTGAATTAATTTGAGGTGAAAGAATATATTATTTCTTATTAGACAAAAAACCAGCCCCCATTTTCTTCTGGGAAAAACTATTGCAGAAATAGACAGGCTGAGGACTACTAGTCTTGTTTGGGCTGAGAAAAAGGTTTGGTTTTAATTAAAGTAAAACAATACCATGGGTGTATGAGGCAGTGATTTGTTTTTGACCATTTAGTCGTACTGTTGTGTGTCTGTCCTTTTACTTGACTTCCTTGCCAGTTTTAAATACTTAAACATTTTTAAAAAGTAATAGCTATCTATCTTAAAGATTAGCTTTTTTGGCACATGTTGTACTTTGAATCTTAGCTGTCCAAACAGTAAAAATGACCCAGTGTTTTCAGACTCCATCCCTTTCCTATTAATGTACCTGTAATGTTGTTAGAATCAGTCAAAGCTAAAGCCATGCTGGGAGATCTGGAGCCTCTAGCTTTGAATTTATCCATTCTGACAAGAATCAGACTTAGGATTTGCTGCTTTAAATGTTTTTAACTTAAAATTAGCAAACTGGTTTTCTTCAGACTTAGGCTTGTACTGACTCCTGAAGAAATCTACAAAGCAAATCTAATTTGAAGAAAAATACCATTTTAGTTCTGAAGTTACTTGCATTTAACAAAATGAATTGTAAACTCATATAATCTTAGTAATGCTGTTTCAGATCTCATTCTATCCATGTTCAACCATTGTCTCTTAATTTTATCATTCTTGGATTTCTTCAGTTTCTCAAGCTTTATGAAAACTCTTTCTATTGTGTTTTTGGAATATTCTGCATGGTCTGCTTTGTTCAGCTTGGTAGATTTTAATCAATATAAAACCCATTTGAAGCATTTGAAGGATTTAAATTGTGGGCATGTATAAAGACCAAATTTGGGGGATAGCAAAATGTATTAGGAGTCAAGAGATATTTATGTTCCTTTTAACAGTATATATGTTATGAATATTAATCTGGAAATGCATGGTCAGCTCTCAGATTTATTGACAGTTTCCTGTGCATCACCTTTGTGTCCACAGCAGCTGCAGCAGAATTACAGGCCTCCCATTGCACTTTCTGGTGCCTAGCAGGTCTGTGCATGGTGCTTCAAATGCACAGCTTCCAGTTTGACCCCAAATGCTCTCTTATACAACAGATTACAGCCCAGTAGTAGTCTTCTTTCTTTAAAAAATGCACTGCAGGTTAATTGCACATTTACATCTTGAGAGATCAGAAGAAAATAATGATGTTATGTCTAAATTACTTTTATTCTTTGCGTATATATGTTACAATAATCTTCAATAATCTGAGGATATCAGTTTTATTGATATCATGAAATAACTTCCTATTCAAACTAAATATATGTCTATCAGTTTTTATACTACAACACTTTTTGTGTGAGGGAATGGGTTGATGGAAATTACTTAGCTATAAGTAGAAAATTAAACACATTGAATTTCATATTGAAGGTGTGTTATAAAAAAAACAGTGCAAAAAGTCTGAATACTAAAGCTGGTAACGTTAATGTAATGTGACCATATTTTTTTCATTTAGCATTAAAATTTATAGCACTGCAATTTCAATGTATTCAATATAATAGGCTGTAGAACTTGGGCTGCAAGTCCAAGATGGATTCAGTGTATTTGAAAGCTGTTAAAATAATGATAGAGATTTTTGGAAGGAAATATCTTTTCCATCAAACTTTTGGTCTGGGAACAAATTTTGCTCCTAAGAGCACCAGAACACATACTGACTTTTAAAAAGACAAGTGGTCCAAATCTTATTTGAATAAATAGCTCATCAACTTGCCATTATCATGTTGTAATGGGATTAATGAATGATATATTTTGGACAGTTACATTACACAGGCAATACCTATTTTTCCCATTTGCGTTAAAGAATATATTTTCTAAAGTATCAGAGACATATACTTAGTTCTATTAAAATTCAATTCTTTCCACAATTTTGAGTTATACTCCTTTAAATTGGTAGTTCAGCAGCAGATTAGCAGAAAAGGGCACATTTACGTTCACTTTTTCACTCTTCTTTGCATCCTCATCCATCAAGTTCAGACCTTCTGGGTTTTTATAATCTTTTAATTGAAATGTTAATGTATAATGTAAGAGTGCAAAAAGACTCTAAGGAAGTGTGGGGGGAGAAAAATCACAGGTATCTAAAACAACATTTAGAGTGACTGGAAAGAGTACATGGATCTTTTGCTGCTTATGTTCAGATGCTGGCTTTTAGAAGTTGATAATATTCCTAAACATCTGCTGAATGTGCCCATTTCTTGGGCCTGGTGGGTTCCTATTTTTCCATTATAGCTGAGTTCCTGGGCTGTTCTATAACACTAACATAGTTTTTGCAGTCTGACACTGCAAATTATGTGGCAATATTAAACTATCTTTACTCTTGGTATGCGACTAACACAAGCAGGTCAATAAAATAGATGAAAGTTGAGGTTTACAAGGACAGGTCTAGCTAGAAAGGCAAAATGATCTGCATTTCATATTCAACAGCAGACAGTGTTCCTATGAATATGGATGTCCAGGGATGCCTTTGTTAATGAGAGAGGACATCAAATTAAGCAGCAAAACAACACATTTTTCCTGCAAAAGAAGTAATTTTCCTGGGTGTGTAGGCAGCTTTTGCAATTTCCTTTCGTGTTTTACCATTACTATGTTTTTGTGAGGTGTATTTCCAAACACTTTTTATAAGATGATTTCTCTTGGAATGACTGTCTATTAATGTTTGGGGCTTGACATTAGTGTTCGATGTAGTGGTACCATCTTCTGACAAAGGCTTTTGAAGAATGAGAATCACTTCTGTAGTATATTTTTAAAAATAACATTTCTCATATAGTCAGAAAAAAACATTCTTTTGGTTTTAAAGCCAGTCAACATGCTGACCTGAGCATGGACCTCTGGATGATTGTTTGCTGTCTACATATAGCTCACTTCCAGTATTTTGGACAAATTTTCAACTCTTGATCCAGCCCTTGTGTGGTGCTAAAAAGCAGGATAACTGCTGGAAATAGGCAGAAGGAGTCTCTCCCCTTTGGGAGGAATCTGTAGCAGGAGCATAGCTAGTACAGCCAGCTCAATGCCACCTTCTTTTACGTTCTTGATATATTGGGTTTTGTTTTGGAGTGCCTACCATGGTATGGGAAGAGGAGATGTGAAGTTTATTCATCTTATGTTTTGTTGGCAAAAGCCATTCAAAGAGTGATGTGAAGCTAGTGCAGATCTGAAACAGCCTTGGAATTGCTCTAATTTATACTTAGAGCAGGAACAAGCCAAACTGGGTTTCTCCAGGAATGAGAGGAATGAAAACAGCTGTAATAATATTATTCCCAACTCCCTTAGATCTTCTGACGAGCATTTGAGGACCTTGCCTCAGGCTGCTGAAGTTAGAGATTGAATTACAGTAGATTACATTCTGTTGTATTTGTTGTTAAGTGCGATTTATATCCACAGAAGAAAAAAAAAAAACAGGAAAAAAAGTTTTCAGTCAGGGGACTGTCATTTTTGCTTCACTAGAAAAGTGATGAGTTGTCATACAAAGCATTTTTGCCATGGAAATCACTGTAGCAATTGAAGAAGTATTATTTTCATTTCACACTGTCCTATGGGAAGCTTTGGGTCATTTCTTATATCTCTGTTAAAAATACTGCAGAATTTTTGGCAGTGACTGGAAACACGTCCCTGAATAGAGGCTGTCTGAAGAAAGGAGGCAGGCCACCTGCTCAATCACTGTAGGATTTACAGTGGGTTTTATGCTAGTAAGACATGATGTGAGCTACACGGGTGGTCTGCCCTTACCTATACCCTGGGAGATCTCTTAAGCAAGTTTTAAAAATATGAAATAGATTCTTTACAGTCCTCCACATGCAAGCTTTTCATTTTAAGTCAAGTACCTTGGAGAAGCCCAAGTGGACTGTAGTGACACAGCTGCCTTTATCAAGCTGCTATGCACCTTTCTAAAAAGAGAAGAGATTGTTTTCACAGGACCAACTTGCTAGGAAAACATCAATTATTCTATTTTGACTGTTGACTGGCATTGATGATATTTGAATCTGTGTTGCCAGTTACAAGTTAACTGTTCCGGGCTTTGCATAAGGCTGACCGGTTTCCAGTTCCCCAGCCGCCACTTTTACTGCTTGCAACACTGCAATAACATTGGGAACATTTTGTACTTGAGAATTTCCTTAGATTTTTAGGTTTGTTAAAAAATTATCAGTAGTTCAGAGAGCTTCTCAGCTAATTATCTGGGCCTGTTGATTTGAAACTGTTAAATTTTTCCAGATGCTGCTTTACATCTTCTTTTATTATAGGTCATGCAATTCTGTTTTGTTCACAGTCAGGTAGGATGAATATATCTTTTAGTGCTCTGTTTTAAACATAGCACAAAGAATTAAGAAGCATGTCTTCCTTTTATGAATTGGTATTTGGTTGCACTATCTGTATAAAGCACTGAGTATATGCCTTGCTTACAAGTTCTTTTTTTCATAGTTTGTTTTTCAGAGCATGTTCTCGATGTCTGTGACCCCACTGGCTATTTGATTGATTCCTTCAGTGCCTATGATCAGCCATTTGCATTATAAATCTTGTAACATGGATATTAACCTTTTGCTTTGTACCTTTCTTTTTATGCTAGTGTGTTTTATTGATGATTAAATTGCAATTCTGTTTTGTTTCCCTTGTTTTTAAATCTGCTGCATTTTTCAGGTTTGTGAAAGTGTGGGTTGCTGGCATCCAGTAGGATTTTTGCCAGTGTTTTCAATTTGAAATGTAGTATTCTTAGCAGGGATGTTTTTGCTATTACACGTGTAGGATGTGAAAGAAGAAAAAGGTTTTAGGAGATGGATACTTTATAATTCTTGTTCTCTTTTTTTTATGCTTTTTTCTAAAGAAAGAGGTTACAAAGTACATTGGATATAGCATTAAATAAAAATAATGCAAAGGGATACAAAACCAAAAAGAACCAACTGCTGTATAAAAAAAATCTCTGAAAAATGGGCTGATTATACAAGAGAGGTTTTATTCAGGAGGAAAAGAGTAAAGTAAAGAGTTTTTATTTTATTTTATTTTAAAGTAAAGATTTTTTATTTTATTTTATTTTAAGTTTCAACTTTCTAGCTAAGCACAGAAGTCATGCAAATGAGGGAAAGGTGAAGGAACTGAGTCCTTTGAAAGCGAAACAGTATGTCTCATCTTAGAATCGGGAGGGAATTCAATGAACTGTTTAATGTAGACTCTCAAGTTTATTAAATAGGGTTTTCTCAATTTCTGAACTTGCACTGGAAAAAGTTGTAGCTGATGTTAAAACTGTTTGCTCTATTTATGACATTGTGGTTCAGCTTAGAGACAGTAAAGGCAATGTCACCTGATTGACAGCTGACCGGAATGGATTTATTACATGGATTGCTGTCTTGTGTTTCAAGACCTGTGGAGAGCAGGACTTGCTAATTACATATCTTGACTTAGATTGGAAAGAAATATCAGTAATACTTTTACCAGAAATACCAGCTGAAGTTTTACAAAAAGCAGATTTAGTCTGAATCATAAGATATTATGTGCTATCAGCAAGCTTTGATTGCATATGTGTGGCCCAGATGGCAATGCGAGGAACTTATCAATATGAGGCAGGAAAACAAATAATGTTTTAGTCAGACTGAAAGCTCAGTTTGTTGTTCCCAAAATTAACCCACTGTGGTTAGTTAGGCTTCTGGAAAACAATTTGGTCTTCCTGAGCTGACAGTTGTATATGGACTAGTGTGTGTAATAGCAATTAATAGACCCATTTTCCTATAAATTTATGTAATTATTCTTTTTGGTCTTATGTCTCTAGAATGTGCCTGGCCGTGTTTAAACTGGCCTACAGTTTAACTGTGCACAGTGTGAAGAAAGGTGCTTGCCTTTCGGCTTGCATTGGCAAGTCATTCCCTGTAAACCTTCTCAGTACTGTGTTTGTAGCTTTCTCTGCACCAGAATGGCTGTCCTTATGTTATACCCCATACTTCCCTCCTGTCATCTCTTTCTAGAATTGAAATTGTGTTCTGTGGACTTTGACACCGGTCATTCTCATCTCTGCTGTTCTGACAGGAAGACAGACTGAAATCCTCATGGTAAGTTGCTCAACAAATTCATATTTGCATTTTTTTGATCTTTTAGAGGAAAATTTTCTGCTCCTAGTGATTTTTTTCCCCTCCTTTCTATCTTTTGTTTCCTTTTCTGTGCATTAATTCCGATGCAATTTCTCATGTTCTTCCTTTTCAAAGAATTGAACTGTTAAAGGAACCCTCCACATGTTCACTGCAGTCAACAGCAACACAGATAACTCATTTTGTTTCTCTGCTAACTGCGAGTTCATCTAGCTTGCTGGTTTTGCTTCTGATCAACCACTACCCTATCCTTGTAAGAAGGCATGAGATTGTGCATCCCACTATACACAGAGCTGCAAATCACTGCTGCAATGTCACAGGGATCTTGAAACTGACAGGGGTATCTTGCCACTGAAAAGACAGGACCCATAAGTTAACATAAAATTATGCAACTGCATTTTGAAGGGTTTATATACTTGAATATACAGAGTTACAGTGGTGCTCCAATCTAGAAGCAGAAATAGTACCGTGTGTCTTCTGAAACTCAGGGAGGCAAACACCTGTTCTCATAAACATGTTCACAGAAAAAAAGAACAACCCCATTCAACCCCATTTGGTATTATGTGGCTTACACAAATAAGGACTCTGAAATTTACTGTGAAAAGGAGTGTAGACTTGTGGCTCACTCCTGCCCTTCTCTGGACTAGCCAGATGTGAATCAAGTCTGGTCTAGAAGCCAGCTGGCCTCGTTAGAGTAATGTTGTTGCTAAGCTAATGTAAGGCGGTGTCGATTATCTCAGTGTCCTGCTAATGCAACTGCATTAGCTGCGTTACATCCTGAGTGGACTAAAGCTGCCTCCCATCCACTTGACTTGGAGCATAAGCGAAGAAGTGTCTACATGGTTCAGGGTAGACACAGTATGAACCATAAATACGAAAGGTCTGAATGTTTCTGAAAATGTAGGCTTCTCAAGTCACTTAATCCTTGCATATTCGAGCTACATCTAAATAGTTTAAAAAGTCTCAGTCTAAATTAATACAATGCAAATGAAATATCTAATTGTAAAATACATGGTTGTAGCAGTCTTCTGATCATGAATTGTACTCTAGGAGAAACTATGAATACTCCTGGGAATAGAAAAATGGAAATGTTTGTGACTAAATTACCTTCTAACTTCACTCTTAAATTGTGTAAAGCTGGGTACTTGGTTCTTCTGTTCTTTTTTTTTTTTTTTTTTTTTGGCTGATTTTGGAAAGAAATCATGTGCAAACCATCTCCAATGACTAAGTAGTATAAAGGTTTACAGTGTGACACAAACACTGCTCATTCTGCTATTGTGAATAGCAGTTTCTGTGTTTCATTGCTGAGAGTTGCTCTTTCAAAATATGCTTACAAAGACTCAAAGGAAAATAATCCCATTTGTTAGAAACTTTTCAAATGTAATATTCTTCAATAGCTTAATGCAATTCAGTAATAGAATGGCATGTTTGCACTGGGCTCAGGAAAAGAAATGTTTTTTTTTTGAAAGCTAGTATGAGGTAGCTGAAATAAGGAGAGCTTGGGCTTTTTGTTTGGAGTAGATATTATCTCTGAGAAATAAAAGCATAAAGAATGCCATCTGGCCCATGAAAATATGCCACTGAAATGATTATGGTATTAAAGAAAACAATCTACTAACATTTAGCAGTGTAATGAATGTCATTGCTATCACTTTAAATAGGATGGCAAAACTGAGGATTTGTTAGAGCAAGAAAATTCTCCACTGTGAGAGGAACAAAATTCTTCTATGTCATTTATGTCCTCTGGTCACCAATTTAGATAAACTCCTCAACTGATGCAAGACTGTTAGCATGGCAAAGCTGGTGCTGAATTACCATTGCAGCTTCTCTTGTGATGGAAATGTGTGTCTGCCGCTGCAAATTTAAAACCTCCTACAGATTTTCAATGTTCTGTTCCTTAGATAGCGGGTGTTTCTCTTGGCACTTAAAGAACCCTGTATTCATCTCTGGAGATATCAAAATATTGACTGTGGCAGCAATGCATATATCACAAGCGGTACAAAATGAATTTGTGGCACATCACTTGTAGAGCCGGGTAACCATTCTGATCATTTCCAGCCGTGGGAAAGCTTTTGTGCTCTGATGTGAACAAGGAATTCCCGGATGATTTGGAAGTGATTAGAAAATGGTTATCATTTTACAGTGCAAGGCTGGTAGCTTTTAACTTAGCCTGGTGAATGTGTGCCTGCCTCTGTCAGAAACAGGCGATGAACTTTAACCAAAAAGAACATACTAATTACTTTTGGTAGTCCTACCTGGATGATGCATTTGTGGCCAGGAAAGCGTGTTACTGAATCCTCCTCTGCCATTTACATTACTGACAAAGTCATTTCAGCTGCACATACAGAAAATACGGGAAACAAACAAAACTGTTCTCATTAATTTAATACTGGACTCTGGGCAAATGAGTGAAGTCCTTGTTTTCAAATTTGACCTTCATTTTTAAGTCCTCCACACTTTACAGGTATCTAATATTAGCTATTTGCTTTTTCTGAATTCAGGAGGATTGAACACCTGTTTTTTTTATTAACTACTACTTAAAGTACACTCTAGATTTGTAGACCTCCCCCCCTCTGAAAATCAAGTAATGAAATTTGAGACATTTTTGAAATATGACTTTTAATTTCCTGAACTTCAATGTCCCCATCTGTAAAATGGCCATCCCAGCTGGATGTTGAGGAGGCTTGTCAGCTGAGCAGTAAGCTGGAAGGAAGTCATTAGTACTGGTCTCAGATTGCACTTTAAAAACTCAGGAGAGGAAAAGTCCATGGTAATTCCCTTTCCCCCATGAAGCTTTTTCCTTGCTGCTCTGTCAGGGGAAAGACTGATTTCTGTTGCCCTTCAATGGACTTGCCTCTATATCGCACAGATATTGGGCTCTATGCAGAAACTCTGAATCTCCGTGGCAGTTACGTGCCACTGGTGACTGTGTAAATCTTGTCAGCACAACCTTAAGGGATCTGTACTGTCCACTAAGGGATCCAGTGGAAACAATGAATATCTGCTCACACTGTACTTCTCCATCCTTTTACGCCCATCCATCAGCATGTCTGCAGAAAGTGAGGAATATGTTTTAGTAGAGTGGCCTCTACTCAAATACACATAATTGGTGCTCTCTGTGGGGAGCTTTTGTAGGCCCATATCTGCCCCTTACAAAATGGTTGTGATGTTGGCCATGTAATGTCTACTGTATATACAAAAAAAGTCCCACTGTGAACTTGCTGGGCTGGCTGTTAAATACATTAAACTCTTCTAATTGGAATGCTTGCATTGAATAGTAAAATCCTGGGTCTATATTTACCTTTGCAGTGTCTAATTAACTCCCTCTGAGATTCATCATTCAGGCCTCAGGTTTCTAGGAGCTATGAACCAATCCTTAATTCTCTGTTAAATGCAGGGAGTTCTCATTTTAAAAGTTATCTTTTCTATGTTGAAATTTAAATAATTTGAACATCAAATATGCATTGAATTTTACATAATTTTCTCCCTGAGCTTTGGTAAAGCAGTGAGCCTGCACAAAAGGTAAAATTGTTTAGCTGACCAGCCTGAGCAAGCCTGTTTTTGAATAAAACTTTCTCTTTGCTCAGCAGTTAAAACTTTGTAGAGATTTTGATAAAATGTATGAAAAGCACCTTGTTCTGCACACCAGAGCAGCTCACAATCATTTGCTGGAAGCTGCAGACTGAGGCAGATTGTTGTGCAATACTGACAGCTTCCAAGGCATTTCCTCCAGTGCACCTGTGCTGCAGGTAGCAGTGACCCATTCTTTGCCAACTTTTATATGGAGTTATTTTAATTTATATGAAACTCTATTTATGAAAGATTAGGTTTTCAAACCCTTGATTGATCAGTCTCAGATCTCTCAGAAGTATTACATTCTTGGTAATGTATCTGCTCAAAGTCTCAAAATAATATTTATAGAACTTTCCAGCATTAATAGTTTCTGATTGACATTTCTATCATTAATAGTTTCTGATTGACACGTTTGAATTTTTGGTGCATAAAATAGCCTGAATTTCAAATTTCTGGACTCTACAAGCTATGCTAGGAAACTGCATGGGGAAAATTTTCCACTTCTAAGATAGGATTAAGATAGAAAAGGTAAACCAAACCTAAAACCAATTTGATCTTTTTTTCCTCTAAGTAAAGTTCTGACTAATTTATTTATCTTACTCATTCTGTTTGAAAGAAGAGTATAATACCTTGATAAATAGAAAAAAAGTTGAGTTTAACAGTAAAAGTAGTTGTCGTCTTTTATATTACCTGTTTGACGCTCTGTGTTATTGTCTAGAAAATTGTAGACATAACAGAGCAATGTCAAGGGCAGTTTTACACGTGTTTACCCTCTTATGTACAGTATCAAGTAAATTTATGTTTAGTGTATCTATTCCTTGGGCTTACATGAGATAACCCCCACCCCCTACATTTGCACGTGACTGTGATAGTACTTCCGTGCAAAATTCCTTGATTAGTCATTATTGTAATCAGTGGGGTTGTTTATTAATTTCCTACTAAATTTCATGAACCTAGCACTGTTGAGAACAGATGTGCTGCAGCTGGGATACAAATGGAAGGATTATATGCTTGATCCTGCTTATGCATGTTGGGGTAAATGAGCTCCAGTGGGGTGGTGGAGCTGTACCCGCCAAGTTTGACTATAATTGGAGATACAAACCAGATAATTAGAGACACGATAATTAGAGATGTGAAAACCCCTCCAGCAGACGGACACAATTAAGTGGTTGTGCCTTTGGCTTCTCACTAAGGAAAGTGTGCTCATTGAAAGAGGACTGTATTTTAATAACATCTGATTTCATAAAACCAAAAAAAGCTATTTGTCCATCATGGAACAGAATGGTATAATTCCTATTCTGGGGAAAACAATGCTGACTTTCAGATATATATTTGGATCAAAATCTAGCACCATCTATTTCCATCTTAAAGCTTAGTTAGGTGCGTACCCAGAGTAGCAGGAGCAAATCTACTGATATTACAACAGTTACTAATTTTTTTATGTTTCCATGATATTAGAGCTATTTCAGGGACAATATAATATGGAAACGGAGACACTGTAAGTGGTCCAAGCTCATAATGGTGGTACCAGTTAGAAAAAACAGACAGATTTTTTAATATTGCATTTTATAGACAGTTAAAGACGCTCCCAAACAGCTTCACTCATGAATATGATTCTCTTTTTTAATAGCCTGTGGGCCTCTGAAAAGCAATGACAACAGCGTGATTGTTCTGCAAGTGTACTTTTAGGGCAAAGTATAATGACATAGTCATACAGCATTTTTGTAACACGGAAACAGCAAGACTATGTTCTGATTTGTTTATTGAGCTGTTCTTCCCCCAGATAAGATGTTAATGGATGAAACAGTAACAGCACGATTTTTTTAAGGATTACTTCTGGTTTGGATGAGCAAAAAAACTTTTTTTTTTTTTTTAATTTTATTTTTTTTTTTTTAAATTTTAGGACTGTAGTTCAAATGTAGTGACTAATTTAAAAAAAAGTTATGATGGGTCAGTGTCTGGTTTATTCCATCTGTGATTATCAGTGTGTAGAAAGATCATTCTGAGTTTAGGCAGGAAATTTTGTATCCAGTGAAATCTGCATGGAGCTTTGCATTTTATAAGTAGAAAAAAACAAAACAAAAGCAAGTATAGCCTAAAAGCATCCTCATACAAGAAATCTGTCCCGAGGAGATCTCTCTGTTGCCAAGTAAGGTGGTGAAAGGATGACACCAGGTGCAACTCAAGTACTTATTCAGGAAATATTATAAATGACAGAACCTATTGAACATGACCACCTGCTTAGACTGCCAGTCAAGCTTGTCTAAGAGTACTAAAAATGGGAGAAAGAAAGCCCAAATTAAAGGGATGGCTTTAGTGAGCAATTGCAGTAGTCAGTTATCTTACATGAAACAGGTACTGTGGGGGGATAAAGACCTACAAAAGAGTGAATACTTGCAGGCTATTTTGAGGCTTTAGAGATGTCTTTTCTTTTTCTTTTACACGTCTTTCTCATCCCAAATATTAGTCACAAAAGATATTTTCTAGATCTTTTTCTTCTTTTCTGCCTGGGATGAATCTCTAAATATTTACATAAAAGATACATTGCATATAAATATTTAGATGTTAGAGGAAAGATGGTCTGAAACGTCTTTACAGAGAGATCCCTTTGCAGTAGTAAGACAAACCTTGTCTGTATTTTGCAGACAAAAGTAACTGAAGCTGTTTGCTTAAAAGATTCAGATCTGGAAAAAACTCAAAGATTTTTCTGTGTAAATAGTGTGCTGACTGTGGTGTATCCATTATTGTATGAATAATTTATATGGATCTGGAGACCTGCTGTATGTTTTAATGTCTTTCAGGCAAATGTATTCATTTTACAAATAGACAAATCAATCGGACGGTTAAAAATCTGTTTTACTTTCTGGCTTAAATCGCCCTGAATGGTGATTAAGTCAAAGTTATGGCCCTTGACTCCACTGTCTTGAAGCAAAATTTGCACTTCATCTGTGCAGCCTCATTGTCTTGAGATTTTGCCTGGCAGTTGTATCTGAAAGGTGCTAGAGACCAAACCTGGTTACTGATTGTACGTGGTAAGGAGGGTAGAAACAGGCTTTCACTCTGTGTGGCACTAGGTCTGTGAGCCAGTGAGAATAAAAACTAACTACATAGTTTGAGCCACTCTTATCTTCAGCAGTACCCTGGAGATCACTGAATATCTAAAAGCAATTATACTGAATTTATAGTTTTAGATTCCAAGTTTTTCTTTTAAGTACTTTTCCACAGAAATGTGGAAATTGGAACACAAAAAATTTCACATTTCCAAATGGGAACCGTTTACATGAGAAGGTCCTCCGGACCAGCGCACTGTCTTGCATGCCTGCAAACCATTGTGCATGCAGAAGTTTCCCTGTTGATGACAACTCAAGGGAACCCTCATGGGTTAGTTGAACCCTGGAGCAGCACGGTACTTACAAACGGGGGTAGTTCAAAATTGCATCGCCTGTCTTATTGCACTCATTGCTGTTGGGAACCTGCATGTTTTGCATATTACTAAAGCAAAAAAACCTGGTGGTGGTGTAAGGAAGGCAGACCAAGACATTGGCCAACCCACACGCATTTTTCACTCTAAAGCAGTGTGGAGGCACTGGGATCTAAAATGCAACCCTTAAACTTGGTGCAGTCCATCCCAGGACAACAATGCAGTGGGTTGTGCTGATTTATATGGCATTGTTCCCAGAAGTGCAATCTTTTGAAGTAACTACTCTTTTCCAGAATGTTAAAACCACTAAATAAGTATCAAATAGCATCATTCAGTGTATGAAGGATAGCTAAGATCCTTGTTCACACAACTTTGATTTTTAGATCATTATATATAAAGCTCATCAGTCTTTACCAAACTGCTTCATTCACTGAAATCTATAATTGATTTTTTTCACCATGAGACTTGTGCTGAACAAATCAATTTTTAGCATCTGTCTGAAAGCAGAGGTCATAAATCACCTATTTTACTACAAACTCTTGGGATTTCAGTAGCAGGTTTTTAAAGCCTGTTGGACTAATTTTACATGAGGGGTATATCTACTTATTCTGCTGTAAAATGTTCTCTAGTAAAATCTATGTGTGCAACTAGGAGAGGTTTTACTTGTTCTGTTATTTTGTTTTGGCTCAAGACATTTACTGGCTTTTATTAAAATGAAAAACAATGGAAAAATACTTTAAGCTTAATATTTTATTTGGATTTTTTTTTTTGTTTATTTTAATATAGCATTCTGTAAAGTCCTTCATGAAATTAGAGCATTTACCTTGTGTTCGTTTAATCAGTTACTTAATTTGTATTCCATTCACTCTTAAATACCTTGCTTGGAGTCAAAGCCCTACTATATTAGATGCTATGGAAATGTGAAGGAAGAGGACAATCTGGTTTTACCATCTGCTACTTGGTCTTGCGAATATGCACTTAGGTGGCTCATTTTATGCAGCATATACAGTTCCTATCATATTAAAAGTAATGTTTACCATGTATTAACTGAACACATGTAAGTCCTTGCCTGAAGTTTCAGGGCTACAAGTGCTGCTTGAATAGTTCTTTGTAAGAAACTGTTCTCAATATAAGGTTGTGTGTGTGTGTGTGTGTGTCTGTAAGAAAGAGCTGCAGGCTAAAACACATTTTGGGAAGGAGCAAAAGGAAATGACAATCACAGTGCCTATGAATATAGGCTAGCTTCATGTACAGCTGGTTAGTTTGTTTCTTTTCAAAGTCATTAACTACAAAGAACAGATTGTATAAGAACTACCTACCACAGAATTACCTACTCCATATTAGCTGGCTTCCCATGGGTGTTGTGGCATGTCTCTCGATACAGTTCTGCCACTGACTCAGTAAGCAACCTTCATTATCATGCTTGCAGTTGTGTTTCAAGGTGTTAGTGCTGCACACCTTCACTTTTTTGCTGTCTAAATTGGGATGGTGGAATCTTAATTTGATGTATTATCTGTCAGTGAAACTGAGCAGATTTATAGGATTTTGCATAACTGCAAAAGATGCAAGTTTCCCATGCTCTGGAATTGGAGAAGAGAGGTATTCTTGTTTTCTGGTTCAGCTTCTGTATCCACAAATTAGAGATTATACTTAACCTTGCTTTGTGCAAGACTTGTAACTCCTCTGCTGATGCAATTCCCTAGGATTATCTTCTTCTTTCATTTTATAGGTTGTTATTTTATTTTATCCACACTCCTAATAAAACAAAGTTTTACTTTATAATAGAGTTCAAGTTACACAGCAAATCCTTAAACAACACAGATATCAAAAGTTAATTATGCAAATAATTCAAGTACTCCACTGAGACCTTAGGAGAGTCAGACTCAATTAATCAGTAATAATTGAAAGCTTTTAGTGCTTATTGTGTTTGTTTTTTATTTGGGAAAATAATTTTTGAATGAAAATGATTTAATATTTTGTTTCTAATTCCCCTACAAACATAATGTACTCAGCTAGGAACTTGCAGGCTGTGAATAAACAAAACAAACTATGAACTTCACTAGTCTTAAAACTGAACAGCTTACATATTCATGAAGCTTTATAATTGTCACTGATGGATAACACTGCCCGTTTTATATATTTCCTACCTCTCTCTATGAGTCTCCAAAGTCAAATCTCTTGTGATTTGCCCTATGGGATACAGAGAATGCTTGTCAGGCGTATTGAAGAACAGAAGAATAATAACTAGCCCTTTATTTATTTGTCCCATTGCAATGTCTTTCATGTGGGCTTATACATGTTAGTGATTTACCAGCTACATTAACACATTTGTTTTCTGAGGATTAAGCTTAATAGTGGGAAAACATATTTTCTGAGTAGTTTACAGTGTGTAACCTATAATTTCAGGGATTACACTCATTGTAGAGAAGAATTACCTTAAACCCCTTGGAATAGACAGCATCAGCTAAAAAAGTAGCTCTTTTCTGAAGTCAGTATTAGCCATCATTGTTATTTAATGCAAGCCATGTATGCTCCAGAAAGGGGTTAATGAATGAAGCTGACTACAGCCACCACTAGCTACAGCGGGCTAGGGTTCAGGTTTGAAAGTGGAAGAGAGATTATTTGTAGCTGAATAGAAGAGAAACAACCTGTCAGCAACCTTGCATGTGTCTTGATGGCAGTGGGAGGAGGGGGAGGCCTGGGGATTTAGGAATGTTTGCAGGGTGCAAGGAAGACTGGCTGATCCCTAAGGTCAGGGAGCAAAGCCACAGCCGGCAAGGCAGGGGTCTCTCCAGCCTTTTTTGGCCTGTACAGCTGGGGAAGAAAAAAAAATTCTCCATCGTGAGTAAGGGTTATTCTTCAGCTTTCTCCCCCTATAGCTCTGACATTTTACAGGTGAGGATAACAGAAAAATCTCCAAGCTAATTCCAGTTCTGGAAACTGCGTATCTTACCACTGTCATCATGTCCGTGCTAATTGCTCCTGCTGCGAGCCTAGGATGTCTCTGGGATTTTTTTCATGACAGAGCCCCATTGTTTCTACACAAGTAGAACATTCCTAGTGTACAGTTTCATTTGCATTAATTTAGGCTTATTTTTGGTAACAGTGAGCTTTGCAGTAATCCACAAGGTTCACAACATTCAAAGTAGGTGCTTGTTCTTCAGAAGATTCAGAGAGCCAGAACAACACATACAAATTAATGTTCACTATTCGATAGAGAATGCAGGAGGAGGTCTGAAATGGTACTTTATACATTATAGAAAGTAATGGCACGTTTATTGAAACAAAGAAACTAGAAATTCCTCCTTTCAGGCTGGGAAGTTTCTGATCTGATACTGGATGACAGCATGCAGAGTGGAGCCACTTCTACCAGGTGAGTTGCCAGTGTCTTCTCTCCAGACTACCAGGCAGTCTGGCAGAGCACTTCCTTGGGGCTGGGAGTCCTAGGCTCCAAAATCCTCATACAAAGGAGGGAACTGAACTGTACAAGTGCCCTACCCACTGAATTGCTTTTTATTCCTTGAGAGGGAAAGGTCCTAACAATGGTACCAGCCCATTACTTTTCTGACCACATTTTCTAATTATCAGTCCCGAAATAACCAGCCCCTCTGGATTGCCTGTGGGTTGACACAATAAAAGAAACACAATTCCATCACTCCAGAGAATGGCTGAGATTGATTCATGTAAAGGTATGCACCAGTCTGCCCAGACTGGAAGCATTTTGCAGAACTGTGGCATGTACAGAAATTCCACATTGAAAAGTTAGCCATGTATGAACTTCAGGTACCCCCTGGGGGTACCTGAGGGCTGAGTCGTGATTTTGAGTATTTCAGTTTTTATTTCTGTTGCCTAGATCCCTTTTGGATGTAGATTCACACTGTTTCCTTGAAAGCCTCTTTATTTTATATGTATTTGTCTCTTTTCTATTCCTCTGTATGCAGCATTGGTGCTTGTTAATAAACAAGATGTGAATTCAGTCAATTTTAAGTCTTTGTGACTCTCCTATTACAAAATGGCTTCATTGCCTGGATGAATAGCTTTAGTATAAATATTTTGAGGAGGCTTTTAACTTGTATTTCAAGTTGATATTTGAGAAGTACTATATGTTTATTTAGAACAACAAACAAAGCAGAAGAATCACCAACTGGCAAAACAAGCACTGATAGTTTGGTCTTTGTAATACCAAAAAACCCCCACCCAGAAATGTTGTTTCCATAGTCCATCAAGATGAGAAATGAAACTGAAGCTTATCTGGAAACAACAAAGAAGTTCTTGGAGATTAAATCTGATGAAAATCCATCAGTGTGGCAGAGGGAAATTGTATTTCAGGGCAGTTCACCTGTCTGAGCTGGAAGGACTCTGAGGCTGCAGACAGTGACAAAATGCTGGGTCTGTTATTTGCATATTTATGTCAAAGCTGAAGCTTGCCAAATTTAAAATATCCTAAATTCTATCCCATGACACGAAACTTGGAATGGGAAGTAGTATAATTTTGTGATTAGAGTGTCATTTATGATATGGCTGCTTCCAGAAATCTCTGTTATGACACGAACTTGGAATGGGAAGTAGTATAATTTTGTGATTAGAGTGTCATTTATGATATGGCTGCTTCCAGAAATCTCTGTTTGGGCATCTTGCAGTGGGTGGATTTTTCTTTCACATAGCAGTAGTTAACTTTGATCAACTGGTACTGTATATATATAACTTTAATCTGAATGTGTGTGGTTTTTTATACACAGATATATTCTAGTGTGAATGGAAGGTTAATCATAGAGTCATATTCAGTACGATAGCAATACTGGTACTAAAGATGACAGAATTTACACCATTCCCAAAGGCTAATTCTTTTCTACATCTCATTTAGAAAAAGCGCATGGAAGCCAGCCTGTGGGAAGAAAGTTTGAAATTTTGGAGGTGTATCGTAAACCAATCACAGTTCTTTTTTATGAGCAGAAGCTGATGAAAGTAATTGCATTTTTATTGGTTATCTTTGTTTCTGGAGATGTGTGACACAGCCCTTTTCATTTCAATGCCTCTTCCATGTGTTTTGTACAGCTGCATTATGCTCCTTAAGGCATCTGCAATTGTTGGTCACAGTGAAAAGTAATATTAAAAAATATGTTAATGTATCATGTTTGCTCAGAGATTGTGTGATCACACCAGAGAAGCTGGAACCATTCTCAGCTGGGTATCTATGCAGAGCAAAAACTGGGTAAGGAAAGAAATTATTTTTACATATTGGGATTTCGTGGGACTATGACACGTATGGGTACCTGAAACCAAAGTGAACAACTTACAGCGGCAAATGGTATAAAATTATACTGACAGACCCTGATTAAGCATATTTGCCCAGAGGGATCATTCTAAAATTCCTCATGTTAACAGGAATAGAATGCAAATGTCTGAGACTTTTCTCTGCAGGCCTCCAAATTGCCTGATAGGCTTTAGATGGATATCTGTACCACAGGTGCATTTACAAACTTTGTCAGCGTTTTCAAAAGTGGGTGCCCAAGAGTTGAGCACTTTACTTCTCTTGAGAGCACCCAGGTGGAACTAGCCCAAGTTTCAGATTAGCTGAATTTCCTGGAATGGCTCCAGCCCTTTTCAAACTAATGCATTTTTGTCTTAAGGGTTAAATTGAAGACTTGGGGTTCTTTTTTACTGCACAATTGAAAATGAATCTTTGAAGGGTTAACTTTTAGAAGCTTTGGGCAACAAATGCTGGCCAAAATGTTGTCTACCTGGCTACTATTTGGACAGTTTAGCTGCATTCTGGGCTCATCACAAGGAACTAACACATTAATTTCAACTAAGTCACTGGTTTCTTTAATTTTAGGTTATAGTATGTTTTATTTAGGTCCAGGGTTGAAATTCAGTTATATCAGCAATTAAAATACCTCTCTGCCGAACACACTCTAAGTAGCTATCAAAGAATGTAGAATTTGAAACATGAATTCAAGAGCAAAGCAAGAAAAAGTTACGAAGTCTCACTTGGTGACTAAATGCTATAAGAATTAAGTGCATACCTATCTCACCTGGAACTGAACTATGATTAACACTGACTGAGCTCCATGCCTGAGATTCAGAACTGTCTCTGTTTTTCATTTCCTGATGCCATCCCAATAAGATAGAAAAATGCTCTATTTTTATTCCTGTTTTAGCTTCTTTAACCCTTTACATCTCATGAGCTGGTTGTATCTAGAATTCTCCCTCCTCACTAGTTCACAGTCTCTGAATGTGAGTAAAAGCATTTTGTGATTAATTTGACTAACTACTGACCAGCCTTCTGTCACACTGACACTTCTGCATTCAAATCACATAGAAATTTGTGCTGTTTAATTAAACATTTGCAAGTGCAAATACATAAATTACACAGTAATGCAAGCTGCATTATGTTATGAGACATGTTAATTTTATGTTATAAAGTAACCAAACATATTTTATTTGCTAAATGAAAATGAAGGGTAAATTGAAAAAACCTGTAATGATGCTGAAGACTATTTTTGATTTAGAACCATGCCTGAGACTTCCCTTGTAACATGGTGACAGTACCCTTTCCCGGTAGCTATGTTAAAATATAAAATGTAAAAGGCTGTGCAATGATGTATGGAATCAGTAAGTATTATGATGATAATCTGCCCACCAATTCTGTCTTTAAAACCTGATGCATTCAATGTTAAGTTTCTAGATTCAGATGTAGTAACATAGATTATTATTATTATTATTATTTTAATTTCTATAGTAAAAAATCACTAGACGTAGATCTGCAAAAGGCTGATGGGTATGTTGTAATTTTGGCTTCATTGTAATTAGTTGGTTGAATCCCTGTACCTTTGCAAAGATCCTGGCCATAATAGATGAAAGCTGAAAAGCTTCATATTTGTACTCTTGATAATAAAGTAAAACAAGTAGAAGACTTGTAGCTTGTATAATGAGCTTTTTGCATCAATTGTCCAACATATTTTGCTTTTGTAATGATTTTTCCCACGCATTTTTACTATAGACAATGTAATGTAAGTTTTTAATGCATAATGTCATTGGTATCCATTACCTTCTAAAGTACATGTAACAGACGGAGGTCCTTCAAGCTGTAAAATAACACTTGTGTCCATGTACTATTTTAGGTACATTTGATGGCACAGCAGAGCCTTTTTTTTTTTTCTTTCTTTCTTTCTTTCACTATTTTCCTCAAAAAGCTAAATTCCATCTACTTTTTAATATTGCAGATCGTGGCTGTATATCTATTACAGTATATAGCAGTAACTAGAGTAGTACCGTTTGGCTGTAGTTTTCACTCTTGTGTATCTTCCTCAGCTCAGTGTGTGGACTTGATAACGGTGTTTAGGCTTGCACCTATGGGATGCTCAGTGCCTTCCTCCAGGTTGGGTGTTCAATGCAGGTAGGATCAAGTCCAGGATAAATACATGAGCTGGGTTCTTCATAAAAAGAAATCATAATGAGTTCATGGGGGAACTGATGACTCACTGCTTTGAGAACACTAGCCTAGAGAGTTGTGGATCTGGAGTAAATACAGAGCTCAGAACTTTAAAAATGCTCATATTGATTTCTTTAAGTGAGAAGGATTCTATAAATTAACAGTTCCCACAAGAATTTTAGGGCAAGGCTGTCCAGTCTCAGAAATTTCTATTCTGGATTCATGGTCAGACTCTGTATCAGACTAGGAGTACCACAAGTGCTCTTTTCATTAGAGCGATGGTTGGCAGTCTGCGCGTGGAAGCAGACAGCAAGTCGAACCCTTGTTTGGAGTGAAAGTTTCTGATCTGCTTTAGGCATGGAGGAAGGAAGATTTTCTGTTAAACATGTAAATGTTCAGGTAAAAAGGTGAATTGGGGAACTCATTTTCTAACCCAAGTATTGTTTCAATGTTACAAAAGTAATAAAAAAGTAAAGTTAACGTTGATTAATACTGTAGCCATTGATCATCATAACATGTTGCTTTGATCACAGATAGCTCTGCACATCCAAACATGCATTATTGATTTTCTTTGTTTTTTTTAAAGTTGTTATATTACTCTTTATACTGAACTTTTTTTTTAAAGCAATATATTTTTCTTCCTAAATCTTAACCTCATTATTATCTGTGAAAAATGCAAGGAATCAAATATGTTTAAAGCACTTTTTAAAAGTATCCTTTTAAATAATTCAAACAATTTTACAGTGTCAGTGACTGAAAATCATAACAATAAATAGTTTCCTCCTGGAAGTCATTCATTTAAGAATATGCCAGCTGCAGTCTAATCATTTTACAATTTGTTCTGCAATATATAGGACACTGAGATTTAATATAATCTAACTTAGGACACTGAGATTTAATAAAATCTAACTCACTGAATGTTTCATCTTTTGGAAAGCATTTTCAGACTTTTCTGGGACTTGCTTGAAATATTTAGTAGATCCTCAGACATAATTTTGTAATTTTGAGCAACAACATGAGATGTGAAAATAGGTATCTTTTCTGTAGATACAGGAACTCTATGCTTTTATTCAAATTCTGTAAACGAAAGGGAATTGTATTTATAGTTCTACAATGAGTGTCATGGAATACTACAAGAATAGTTTATGTCCACTTCATATATCAGAAAATATACTGTAATTTTATGATGCAATATAAAATTGAAGGACATGAAGCCCTATTAATATTATGGTTATGTAAGGTTTATAACTTTCTTCATCAATCAGATGGGGATTAAGTATATTCCTTATTATGCTATGCCGTGATATTTTTTAACGAAATTCCCTAATTTAAAGAAACTAATGTGCATAAAGGAAGAAATATAACCTTATATCTGAAAACTACAGTCACACACTTATAAGAGTTACATCTTACTTAATAAAGGTCTGATTGCTAGCCTAACTAATTTGAAAAGAAAGTTGGGATAAAAACATTTATTGAAATTGAAAGGGATTGCAGGAACATTTAGTGAAAAGTGATCTTTGTGACATAGTGTTTTTCTGATAGAGATATTTGTGTTTTATTCTGGAATATATGTTATACAGGGATTGGTAATAAAATGTAGTATTGTAGAATGACTGTCTTACAACTTTTTAAGTAGAACTGTTGGTTCTTTGGCTCTGATTTGTCAACCCATGTCAGTAGGATAGGTACACAGGTATCAAGTTTCATTAAGAAAATTGTGTTTAAAATTATGGAAATGTGTATAACTGCTGTATTGAAGCCCCAAATTGAGAAATGATATTTAAAATTTAAAAAGCACTGGACCCATGTCTGGTGGTTTAATCCTCTGTAATCCTGTCTTGGTAGGGTACATACAGAGCTCAGTATTTTGTAGAGCAAGAAAAGTATTTTCTCAGCTGAGCCACCTAAATACTTTAGATATAGATAATGTAAGAGGAATTTGGTGCAATTCTGGTCCTCAGCAGTAAACCAAGAACATGCCCATCATTTTTGAAGTACAGATTCCAGCTGGAAAGTTGCCTCATCTCATCTCCCTCTGGCACAAAGTTGTTCCTAATCAGACATTTTTAATGCATTGTAGTGAGAAGTAGGCAGTGTGACAGTGTTCAAAAAGGAGTGATGGTGATATGATCTCATTGCCTAAGAGGCTTCACTATAGAAAAAAACCTCAAAAAATTCTTGTTGTTGTTGTTTCACCTGAATATTTCCTTATCTAAACCCTACTGTGTATATCTCAGTTTCATTTCCTCAGAATATTTCAACTTTCAGTCCTCTACCTTCCTATGTATCTGTATCATAAGTGTTGATTATAGAATCATAGAATAGTTTGGGTTGGAAGGGACCTCTAAAGGTCATCCAGTCCAACCCCCCTGCCGTGGGCAGGGACATCTTCAACTAGAGCAGGTTGCTCAGAGCCCCGTCCAACCTGACCTGGAATGTGTCCAGGGATGGGGCATCCACCACCTCTCTGGGCAACCTGGGCCAGTGCTTCACCACCCTCAGCATAAAAAATTTCTTCCTTATATCTAGCCTAAATCTACCCCCCTTTATTTTCAGGCTATTCCCCCTTGTCCTGTCACAACAGGCCCTGCTAAAAAGTTTGCTGCCACCTTTTTTATAAGCCCCCTTTAAGTACTGATAGGCTGCAATAAGGTCTCCCCAGAGCCTTCTCTTCTCTAGGCTGAACAACCCCAACTCTCTCAGTTGATGACCCATATATTTTTGGTGAAAGTATATAGAATATTTATTGCTTTATTTCAACTTTCCATGACCATCAGCATTAGTCTATTTAGATGTTGAAAGCATTATATTGGAACATACATTGCAAACAAATGTAGAATAAAATGAACGTGGGTATGTATGTGTTGCATGCAGCAAAAATAGTGACATTAATTTGCAGTATCTATGAAGGGTTGACATTAATTCAGAACATTTTTATGATGCAGATGTAAAACTTGCTGCTGATGGATGTTAATGTTGTAGATAAGACCCAAAACCAATAAATGGATTATTTGCTGGAGACATAACTCTGGATTTCGTGGTTAAGTATGCATACAAAGAAGGTAAAGTGAAGGGAAATGTACAGGGAGACTTTCTGTTAATTTCTTTTTTCTTTTCAATTTTTTTAGTGTATAAACACGATGGTGTCCAGACATATAGGGTGTGCATTTTGCATGAGTATTCTGCTTGTTATCTTATACAAAGGACTGCTTCCATCTATAGTTACAATCGTTAGAAATACTTTCTCGCTAATGGTTGATTCATGATTATTTTGAAAATGTTTGACCAAAAAGACATCTTCTGAAGCTGCGTATACTCCAGAATAATCATCATATCATTTGCTGTCTCTTGGGTCAAGGTTCAGGCCTTTGAAACTTGACCTGTGGAAGACACATTGAAGTTGTTTCTAAGAAAACAATTTGAGGAAAAACTCCTTTTCCATTTTGACTGGAGTGGACTTGTTAGAAACCTTCACAGACCAGAGAACTAAAAAATTCCAGTCTGTTTCCATAAGACAGATTAACAGAAACACTTAAAAAGATTACACGTCTTTCAGCTTAAGATAAATACATATTTTTGATGTACTTTTAAGTTTAAAAATACATTAGAAGCTTTTATTTTTAGCTAATCTCTTGTACAATGTCTTTCATAGATTTATGTGCACAATGTAAATTGATCCCTATGGAAATGAGAGGATAGGAAGAGAAAACATTTTTATTCTGACAGCTCAGTGTAATGGCCAAGAGAATGACTGTTTAGTGGGCCCAGTAATTCTTCCAGGTGACGTTCCAATTGACATCCTCCGTTGTGTTTTCAGACCCCAAGAAGCAGATTAAGGCCAGGTGAAAGATCTTGGTAGACTATTCCTAATTAATTTAAAATGCTTGAAGACTCCCTTTGGAAATGGATGATTAAGTTCAACTTGTTTTCCACTGATTAGAGAAAACCAAAAATTCAAATTATGATTTGATTTCCATGAACCTTTATATGTCAACAAAGTAGTGTATTTTTTTTTTCTTTCCCCTGTTTGTATAACTAAAGCATCTTAGATGTAGGAGTATATATATCACCCCACAGAAATGCAAAAGATAGATTCTCAAATGATGTGGTATACCAAAACATAGACATAGGCAGCAGTTTAGATGAAGGTCTATTTCATTTAAAATATAAATATAATAAAGACTTGGGCAACAGCAGGAAATAGTTATTGATTTCCATGCGTGACACACCACTGGGTTCTGACAAAAAGCTGCTTACAGACATCCTCTGCTCAAGAAAATATCCAAATGTTCTGCCTGGGGCAGCCTCATAGATGGTGTTCAGCTGTGCCCCAGCCGTTGTGTGAGTACCCAGGCGGAGCTAACGAATGGTGATTATGCTGCCACGGCTTGGACAGACTGCGCATTAACTAGAAGTGCTGCAGCTGCTTGCAGTCATGGAGTTGTTTTTCTTTGAATTTACCTATTGTTTGGGATGTAATTGGCAACAAGAGCTGGTAGGAAATTTTCTGATAAAATAAAATACCCAGCAGATATTGAAAGTTAGTCATTTCCTTTGCTGGATGAGACTAGTGGGTGAGTCCCATTCATGGACAATAGAAACTCTGTGTCACAGCCCATAGGGGTTTCCCATGACAAGTTTGCTCCAGAGATGTGGGCCCTGAATGAGTTGAATTCAGTCATCAAGGAATGAAGTGACCAAGGGGACTCTGTCCTGAATCCTGCTGTACTTCAGAGTGAAATTGTGTTAAGGTTAGGGCTCCGAGGTTCCTGGCTCCTTGTGGTCCTGGGGTTCAGCTTGTATGAAGCATGGTTGCTCTGCCCAGGGAGCAGTGTGGGAGGAGCCCTGCCCTGCTCTCAGGGTCTTCTGTGCTTCACTGGTCCTATGAGGGAACTGTCGAGTTAATTTGACGTGACCCCAGGACCTCTTTTTTTTTTCAGGAATACTGCACTTCAGTGTTTTTAGGGCAAACTTTTCTCAGAGTTTCTGGTTCATTGAAAATTAAGAGAGAGACTGATGTGAAATCAGAATTCAATTGCTGTTTTTGTGAAACACCTATCTAGCCTTTAAAGCCAGGTTTACTGACCACAGGGAAGATTCAGCTCCTAGAATTCTGTAAGTAAATTGGAAGACAGTTGTAATATTTGTAGTGTGAAGTACAGTTGAAAGAAAGTCAAAGGAAAATGATTTTTCACCTTACTAGATAGGTTTTCTTTTAATTGATTGAGATGTCATCAGGTGAGCTATTTTGGTGATTTTTCTCTATCCTTATTTACTGGTATTTAGAAGGTCTATAAATGCAAGCAAATACTGACGTCAGTTCTCATAATGCATTAGACTAATTATTGTATCCCATTTTTAGTCTGAAACTCAATTAGCTGAAGATGTAGCAGGAAGACAGCAATGTATAGCATGGAAGAGAACTGGAAAGTACTTCTAAAATCACTGCCAGATAGGATACGCGTTTATGGTTGTGGTTTTTTTAAAACTTATAACTTAGTTTTGTTCAGAGATATAGTTGGAGTCCTGAAACACATTTAATAAGCTTCTGAATTTGAAACATTTTAGTGGCTTTAATAGCTAAGATTGAGCTGCTTTTGGCATTCACAGATGTGGCTGGTTGGGGTGGTTTGTCAGCCCAAACTGCTCATCAGGTTTAGTCTAGGGTGTAAAAAATGTCAGTTATTTGAGAAAGCTCAGCAGGAGAGTGGAAGGTCCAGCAATTGCCATTAAAATGTTATGGATGTGGTTCCAAATGACAAGGGGACAACCTTGCACAAAGAAATCCAGACAGAACAGGAAAACCTTTCCAAAAAGACTGTAACTATTTTGACAGAATATATTATATGCCAAATTAAAAAAAAATGGCCAACTCTCAAATTGTTGTAACTAGCATCAGGAGAGATTTTACAGTTCTTGGTTGGTGGCCTTTCTCATGGTAGGGGCAACAGAAGTGATGTGAGTCCTGTGAGACAGAGAACAGAATACGGTGGATGAGAAAACTTTCTGATAACTTGCTTTACACTTGCAGTTTGATCCAAAAGGATTTCAGTACCTTGCTGAACATGTTCATCATTTTGTAAAGCTGTAGCAGAAATCACATAAAGTCTAGTGAGCCAAATTTTGTAGCTTTGCACATTTACATTTATTCCAGCGTAGGTACTCATTTATTTTACTTTTAGGGTGGTGCAAAAGCCATTTTAATTTTACCTTAGCTTTTCCTCCTAGAAAGGAGGAGATAGTAAAGAGACATTTTCTCTAAAAGATAATACTTGAAATACCTTTTCTTTAAAATACCACTACTAGCACTTCAAAATAAAACTATTGTTTATTCTTCTGTGGAACTCTTCTAGCAATGAAGAAGATGCACCTTCTCTTTGATAAGCACAATTGTTTAGGCTACCTACTAACTAAGAACTTCAGCGTAGGAATGTGTGCTTGAAGTATGCAATATTCTGAAGGCAAAGCAGTTTATTCTGGATTTGTGAGAATAAATAAAAACTCACAAGGTGATAACGTACACTTTGCAGAGAGTTTCTTACATTTGATCTTATTCTTTTTCTGTTGCTGTCTCTTATGGACAGTATTTGACTCCTTTTATGTATTTTCTGCTTATAATGGCATCATGTTTCTCTAATAAGATTGGGTGGAGTTGAGCCTGCCTGGAGAGGAGGTTATGAAGACTGCACTGGCAGCAAGTGAGAAGGCTTGAATTGGGAGCAGCCAACCTGGCCTTAGAGGGGGTGGAAGTAACTTCCTAAGAACCAGAGGAGACCGAGTAGATTTTTCTGCAACTCAGAGAATTAATGAGCTGGGTAAAGTCAACCCTAGAACCACAAATGTGCCTTCATGGTCAGTAGGCTGGGAAGAATTGGGTATATTTTATTTTTATTGTGTTCTGTTTTCATTTTCCTTTTGTGCCTCTGCTGCTTCATAAGGCAACTCTTTTACTTTAATTCCAATGAAACTTGTCTTTTTGGAGTTTAAAAGCCTTTCAGTATTCTTTCAGGAGCTTGCTGCAGGTGAAATTCTCTGCAGATGCACTGCAAAGCCCTGGCCACCTCAGGGTCACTGTTTCTGTTAACTTCTGAAATAATTGTGCTTGACCTTGAATCCTGCATATTCTTTTCTTATGTATGGCTTTTTTAAACTGCATGAACAGCAATGGCATTGTAGGTGACTCTACAGTGTTTTTATTGCTCATCTAGGGAAGCTTTAAACTCTGTAGCTCTGTTCCAAACAACTTTTGGTATATATATTTTTTATTATGTTGTAAAATAGAAGCTTCATAATCAGTTGTCAAACGTTACTTTGGTTTAACCCTATGAAACTTCAAAAAGGATGATGTCATTGTAGATCACAACAATATTTGAATCCAATTGTTTTGCTTACGGTTAATGCTGTGAATATTAACCAGTGCTAGATTTTCCTGTGTCTCTGAATATTAACTCCCAAATATATAGGCTCATCCTGTGAGATCATGCTCATTCTGTCTGTAAGATGTTAAGCCAAGTGTTTTCCAAGAACTGTATTCTTTGTAAAAGCATGAACATATTAATTGTAAACAGGATGGGCTATGCAGGTGTTCAGTCACGAGCCCATTTTGGAAAACAGTCATTTTTGCCCTGAGGGCATAATTTCTTTGCAGTGTGGTGAAACATCCCTGGGTTAGTTCAGTTAGTTTCTGTTCGTCACGGAAGAGGAAAAAGTTCTGTGGTGCTTTTAAATGTACAAACAAAATGCTAGGTCATAATGAGGCTTGTCAAAGTATGAAAGTTTTTCACCCCGCAATGATAATGTCATCATTGTTGTCATCTTTGCTGTTTGACTTGTTTCACTGAGGTTTACGTGTTTCTGTAGGAAGATTCAAGGGATGTTTTCTCAGATACTAGGAACTGCTGCAGAAAACGTTTTACAGCTCTCCTGAGGGATTTCAGTGTATTCTGCAGAGTGAAGGTTTGAATCTGAATGAAGATGTATTGTTTTGAAGTTCTGAACAGGAATGTCCAGAGGACTCTGCTGTATGTTGTGGCACCTAGATTCTACCGTCCTCTACTTTCCTCATTGGCAGCAGAGAAAACTCTTCCATTTTCAGTAAGATACAGGAAATTTAACACCTGTAACATCATCCTGCTTCAAGTTTTCTCCAGGAAAACTCAAAATGATTGGGGTTTTATGGTGCTTAACCCTTCCAAGTTGAGAAAACTCATTGCTTTCCTATACCATGCTATATGTGTCTACCTATCTGATGTATTTTGCTATGTATTTGTATTGTAATTCCTTTAACAGAAGGAATGTCTTTTTATTATTATTATAAATACTAGTACTTATTTGTTAGATCAACTTGCATAGCTAGGTATATGAGGAGGGAAGAAATGATTTTTAAATATTCAAAAAATATTTCCTCCACATTTTTGTTATCAAGAATTCTTTCCCTATCTTTAAGCCAACACTACTTGATTGGAGAATAAAAATTACCATTTATATGACTGAGTAGCAAATCACAAGCACAAACAGCAATCAGTTCTCAAATGGTTCACAAACTGCAATTAGTTACTAGGAAATAATTCATAGTACCATTGAATAGTGAAAAAAATAGATAAATTCCCAATTTTTTTTTACAGTAATGGAAATGGAATAAGGGTTGAAGTTTTTCTAGAAAGATATTCATTGTGCATTGCTAGCCTAATTCTCAATTCTTCAATGTTTTGAAGGCAGATAAACTGGCTAATGTGTTCAAGAAGGAAATTTTAATATGAGAGAATGAATGCTCACTAGATGCAAGGTTGACATGTAATGTCAGTTTTTGCTATGTTTGAAAAAAGTCCAGATTTTTGAACCTTGATTTTTTCCAATGTTTAAAGTAATGGAGAATAAAGTGTTTTTAAGAAACCTAATCTCCCACCTGCAGAGCAGGATAGATGTTGAGTAATGGTTAAATAGCTGTAAGCCACAAATCAGCATTAGTCTTGAGCAGCATTGTTAATGCTGACGTTGTCAAAGACTAATTTTTTGTTAACCTATGTTACCCATATTAAACAGAAAGGTATTTTTTCTACTAAGAAAATAGTCATTGCTGGTAGAAATAGCTGGATTATTTGGAATGATGTTCTCATTACTTCTAGGAGTGACAAGAGCAATAGATGCATATTTACATAAAATCAGCAAACTTCCAAGGAGTTCCCTGAGCAGGAGAACTAATGCAATCTTTTTAAATTATTTTTTATTTATGTTGATTTCTTTTCCACAAACATAGCACAAAGCTTCTAGTACATTATCAGCACATAATATGACTCCCCAATACAACAATTGGAGGACCTTCTCACTACCCCAGAGCTTTATGCACCTGCTTAATATGTCCCTGGTATCCTTTGGTTTGCCTTTAGGTCCCTCCCATGTCACTTACATGTCTGACTGGCCAAGAGACAGAATACTTGCTGTGGCAGATACAGAGCTGTGCACGTGCTGTTTAGCCAACCGGCTGCCCTTGCTTCACACAATACTGACCTCTACTTCCTTCCTTTCCTGCAGTGGGCAACCGGCTCTTTATGGGTCACTGCTTGTCATAAAACCTCTAAAAACTGTTATTCACCAAACTGTCAGATTTGCTTGGGATTGGCCAAAAATTAAAAAAACCCAAAACCGACAAAAACTGCTGGGGTAATTCACAGGTTAATAGAGTTTAATAGGGTAATTGCTGTCCATAGCAAGTAAAAAGAACATCTTATTTTTCACATAATGATTAGTAGAATTGGAGCTCATACTGAATAGACTAGCTCCTTCTCATTTCTGTTAATCTTTAGCTGGTGTATTTGAAGATACATAAAGAGAAACGAGTTGTTATGAGTCTGAAGTAATGCATTAATAATTCATCTCCTAGAGTTCCTCAGCTGGAAGGAAGTAAAATACAAAGTTTATTATTTATTTTAGCATGTTTTGATAATAGTCTGCAAGTGAGAGCTATAAAAAACGATTACAAGGGAACACAGAAGCTTTAAATAACAATAATTAGTAAAGTGCTTATATAGAACAGTACTTGAAACCTTTCCTACATTACAAAGATTTTGTTGTGAAGCATGAATTCTTACTTTATTTTAACTATTCATGCATTTTTAGAGAAGAATGATTTTATCCTATAGTCTTGAGAAAATAATCAAACATATACTCATATTCTTTCTCTGAGGAATGATTTGGCTTATAGAAATTTGGGTGTGTTCATTATGTTCTGATGTTCTAGATATATTTTTTCTGAGTTCTTTGATGAGTGTTGTGAAGCATGAATTCTTACTTTATTTTAACTATTCATGCATTTTTAGAGAAGAATGATTTTATCCTATAGTCTTGAGAAAATAATCAAACATATACTCATATTCTTTCTCTGAGGAATGATTTGGCTTATAGAAATTTGGGTGTGTTCATTATGTTCTGATGTTCTAGATATATTTTTTCTGAGTTCTTTGATGAGCCACAGTAGAGGTAACACATTAGTAGGAAAAACATCACTGAAAATAATGTCTCTGGACTACGAGAAGAGATATCACTGTGTTTGGGGTTAGTCAAGCAAGATATTGTAAATAATGTTTTCTGAGTGGTTTTAATAACCACTTGTATGAATTCACTGTAGAAGAATATGGTAATAGTAATATATTATATTAAGTATATTACTCTCTATATAACAAATTACATAATAATCATATAATTAGGCACATTGTATTTTGTATTATGTATTATAGTACACAATTATATATCATATTTATTGACAATTATTGTTTACAATAATATAGTAATTATTATTAATCTAATGTCTGCAGAAAGGCAGATAATCTGCATTTTAGATTAGCTTCTGATTAATAGGGGGGAACTAAGAAGCTAAGTTGAAAGCACAAGGTAAAAAAATATCATAAAAGATGGAACTCACTTTTTAAGGAAAAGAAGATATTGGAGCAGCAGAATAATAGAATAATACATTTCAGAGAAACAGACTTCCACAAATTCAGGGAATTGATATGTAAGATTTCTTGGGAAGATAAGGTAAGGGATAAAAGAATGCAGCTGCTGATGGAGAGTGAGAGTTTGCTTTTGTACATGTTATACAATGTGAAGGTGAAATAGGAGCAATAGAAGCAGACCATAATGGCTGTATCAGGAGCTCTTCACTGACCTGAAGATCAAATAGAAATCATACAAAATGGGGAAAAAGAGCATGTAACTAAGGGTGAATGCAAAGGAATAGAAAAAATCTGTAGGGATAAAATTGGACAGGAATTTCAGTTAAGAGACACACAAGAAAATAGGCAACAGGGCTAGAACTAAGAGGAAGCAAAGGAGGTATATTTCCACTACTAAACAGAAGAAGCATAAATTCTCTGATTCAGAGAAGGCTAAAGTGTCCAATAACTTTTCTGCAAAAATGCTTAGTGTCTCAGTATTTACAAAGATTCATCTTGACAAGGAAATAGAAGTTTAGGTCAATTTACCTAAAACAAATGTTTTGGGGTCCTTCAGGGATAAATGTTCAACTTGGCAGGATCTGACTAACTTCTCCTTCCAATACTTTGCAAAAGGGAGCTGAAGTCACTTTTGAACTCTTTATTATTACCTTTTTGAATGAATGCAGCCAGCTGCTCTGCAGGAGTGTCAGTAACAACTATGCTGGTTGATCTGGCCTATTCATACTAGGCAGCAGTCACCTTCCCTAGTGTCCTGGTTAAACCACGACACCTAGCTCCGAGGGAAGTCCTAATTTAGTGATCTTTCATATCAGAGGTTTTGATTAAATCTACAGAGATAGAAGTCAAATACACAGTTCCAGTCTTTGGACTCCCCCCTAGATTAAAAGTGGTTCAGGGAGTTTTGATTAAATCCTAAATCTGCTTATGAGGGACAGCTGGTTGATTTGCAGCAAATAATAGACTGCACTTGCCTCCCTCGTACTAGACTGGGCAGTTTTACATGCCACTATACTATTACTAACATACCGTAAGTATCTAAGTGTGCTGTTATCGATCTCTGTAACATGGTAGCAGGCTAGAATAGATTGAGAAAAAAAAAAAAAAATCAAAGCTGTGTAAGGGCATTTCCAGAGAGTAATATATAAATCTTACAAAAGGCATAGCTGTTTCTACTGATAACTGGTGAAAACAAAAAGAGTCTGAGAAACAAGTTCTGGATGCATCTTTTAAAGACATTCATTGAATCTCTGTGGAAAAGCAGAAACAAGCTATGCACACATAGATGGAGAGCATATGAAGCACTACAAACTGTTTTCAGCACCTTCCTTGTGCTGCCACAAGAAAATCTTTGAGGGGTCCTATGTGTCACATCTACTCAGGAACAACAAATTAATTTTTAAACAGATCTTAAAGCATGAAAGTAAAAGCTCCACTTCTTGGCATGCCCCACTTCCTTGCAATTCATATTTAAATGATTCGGGTCTTAAATATGGCTAATGAAAAATCAACACATGAGGAAATACTGAAAATTATTATTCTTTTCCATTTTGTTTTGTGGTGTTTCTGAAATCTGTGTTCTTTATTTAGATTTAAGGACCCCAACAAAGGACATCTACTAGGTTCCTTAGTGTGTTCATATTCTGTTTTTGCCTAGAATTGAAGCTGCCAAAGAGTCAGAAACTTTCTATACCATTATAATTAGTTGTGTTTAGGTTTAGAAATAGTGATTAAGGGCAGTGTCAGATAATGCTGAGTGTCCAAAAGTATGCTGCATATGTCTGAATTCAGCTTACTGGGATGTTCTCTGACAATAATAAGAGTTGTGCTGTTACACTGTGTCTTATAATGCCATACTCTTTCCGGTAGATTAATGTATAGGTGATTGAATGTGAAGAGCACTAGGTCACCTATCTGAATGTCTCACTGTATTATATACATTGCTTAAAAAGCCTTCCATGTTGCATGATGATTGACCTTATTGCATCGTTCACAGTAATCATTAAAATGCAGCTTTTGCTTTCAGAGTGCAGTTTAAATTTCCACTTTATTGGACAATAGATAGTCTTGCATATTTGTGAATAGAGCAGAAAAAAGGACTGTCTCCTGAGATTGCCCATGTGCACACTGGAGAGATAAACATGGTAAGAAGAGCTGCTGGAAATTTTTTGCAAATTTGTGAGATCTTTTACATTTTTCTGGTTTCCTATTAAAATAAATGATTTTGACACATCCACGGAAACATCTGTAGGTACAATCTAGTCAACACTGAGACTTGTATGTCCTTCCTATCTATTTCAGAGAAAAGCTTTCCTTCTGCCTTCTTTCTGCTCTGCACTCCTCACCATGAAGAAATGAAGAATGAAGAAAGAAAATGAATATGAGATGAACTCTTTTGTTTATACATGTTTTGCTGAAAGGTTTTTGCTTTGGGCTAATCTTTTCCACTTGGCCAGCCAGCCAGCTTTTCTTCTGGGACCTCCCTGACAGTTGTTCTAGTATTTGGCAGCTTCTGGCTCTGTAAGGTGTAATAGCCAGCTTTAGATTTTCTGTTTTCTTCTGACAATGTAACATACGGTGGTAGAAGTGCTGTATATTAGCCTTTTCTTCTTTTGAGAGATGATGACGGTGACAGATTACCATTAATCACATACACTTGTAAACATTTCTACTCAAAATAACCAGAAGAGTAGAGCAATTATTCCTACTAACTTTCTCCATATATTCTTTGACATTATACGCAAGTCAGCATGAAAATACTTTCATTCTTCATTTGAGCAAAAGGTGATGCAGTTCTGTGTTAGGACTCCCATCATGACCTATTTCCCTTGCAGTCAGTCTACATGTTTTCTTTTTCATTTATTTCTTAGTGTGCTATGTAGAATACAAATGTTCTTTAATGCTGCACATAGCGTGAAATCTGCTTTGTTTGTACAATGTGTCAAGTTTTTGTGCCCTGCGTTTACATGTATTAAGGTGAATTTGAGTTGTCACACTCTGAACTTGTTATCTTTCTATTTCACATAATGTGTGTGGAATTTTCCCATGACAGAGTGACTGTTGCAAACTGGGCTCTTTGGCAAGTATTTTCATGCTGAGGAACCAGATGGATGGGCACCTGAGCAGAATACCTCCTTGTTTAAAATTACATGAACTGGAGACCATTTCTTGTTAATTGAATTAGCGAGGTCAGTGAGATCTTGCTATTAAGAGTAATTTTGGGCTTTGCATAATTTTGCATTCTTATAACCACGTATTCTGAGTTTAAGAGCAATGTAATCATTCCTGGCTAAGAACTTCAGAGATTCAAATGTTGAAATGAGTATTTGTGATGATACAGCAAGTCTTTCTGGAATTCACATTTTTTGCAAAAACTCAGATCATTATTTTAGATTCACAGGCCAACCGAGTATTTCCTGGAATTTAACTTTGTGTTTCTCAGGTGTTATTTAATACAAAATAAACAAGTACCCCAACTCCTTTCCTCAAACCAAACCCCAATTCCTCTCTCCCTCCCATACTGATATCCCAAAAAAGCTAGTATGGTACTAATTAGAAGTTTGGTTGGTACTTATCCCATGAATGGGAATTTGGAAAAAATGCATAGGATGAAAACGGTTGCTTTTTTCTCTTTGCATTTTGATAGTATGTTGTTTTGTTCTCCTCTCAGACCTAGCTTTTATGTGTTTACCTTGTATCTTACTCTTGGCAAGGGTTTTAGCATTATATGTGCTTAAATAATGGCATTTGCCCAAAAAAAGATGATTGTTTTCAGGAAGACCAAAAAAGCAAATCAAAACTAAACCAAAAATGTCTTTAATGAAACAACTTTCGAGGTAGAGGGTAAGTTATGGTGAGATCTTGGAAATGCTACTTGATATTGAGAGAACCTGATCAGAAGTTAACATGTAATAGCTTTTAAACTATTTTCCATTGATGTAGACCATGCAGTGGGGAATTATGGAGTAATGCAGTGCATCTATAAGAATAGTTCTTGTTTTTAAGGGTGCTATTACAAGAAGAGTTATTATATTCCTCTGAGAAATCACGTAGTTGCTTAATGAGTCTGACAGAGATTTTCCACACAAGCTACATTTCTGCTCTGTTTCTAAAATGCACCCATGAGAATTAAGTGCTGTTCATCTGTTGCCACTGAGCCTCAGGGTCACCTTCAGGCAGTGCATGTGTAAGGCTGGAAAGAAATCCTACAAGTCAGAAAGAAGAACAAAGCCCTTTATGATTATCTGCTTTAAATTGTCCAGACTTTGCAGGAAAACTCATAGGGTGTGCGTAAGATGACTCCATAACAGTCACCTAGCAGGATTTAAATACAAATTATTTCTTAGAGGAATTTGCTCCAATCCTCCAGTGTGAAAAAGAATTTGTACATCCAGGCTCTAGAATACTTACTGTTCTTTTTCACACTGAAAGATAGTTCTGCAGAATGAGTGGGAAACTACATGTTACTACAGAATACCATGCAAAAAGCTTGGCAGTGGTTTCAGACAACCTTAATTTTTCTTCTGATCAACAGCTGCAATTTTAACATTATTTGACATACTGTGCATATATTACCTTAGCTGCTGTTTAGCAGCAGCCCATGCAGACAACTTACTGTGAATTTAGAATTCTTTTTTTTTTTCCCATGTTGATTTTGTATTATTCTTTCCTCGGTAATTTCTGGATTCCTTAGAGCTAGAAGTAACATGAGAATTGGTGTTTCTTGGCATGTCAAAACCTTTGTGTCAGACCAAACCCGAAGTATAAATTAAAAAGAGATATTTGAACGGACATTCATATCCTTTGATTCCTAAGGCAAGCTGCTCAGGGTGAAGGCATCAGAAATGAGAAGGTCGTTTTAGATGAAAACAGTCTGTTCTGTTTCTGCCAACACTAGGAGTTATTTTTTATAGCTGCTGAAAGTCAAGAACCCTTGTGAAGTGATTTACTTTGGGAATTCTATTGAAATCAACCTGCAGGGGAAATTGTAAGGGTTGTAAACTGACAAGAAGTAAGTGAAAACATCTCCTGCACATCCAGGTGCAGAACAAAATGCATTTGCCTTACTTTTAACGAGCGGCATGTCGCAAGTCTTCCCCGTGGGTGGCGAGAACAGCTCAAAATGAACCTAAACCTGGGTGCATGTCAGTAAATTCTGGCAATATAATTTGCATTTTGGATGTAGTCTATAAATTTCCTCACTCTAGAGCCTGTTGCTCCCTCAACACTGCTGGGCCTTTGATTATGAAAGGGTTATTTGCTGGTGGAAAAAAATGAAGTGACAGGCAATTACTTACTTACGGTGACTATCATATAGGTGCCTGAATGGTCCATAGGGTTTTTAAAACTTATTTTAAAGTTCCTAGGTGCCAAAAAAGCTTTTGTTTTTAAAAGCTGTGCTTTCTAATTCTAGAATATAAACAATATAATCTTGCAAGTTACATGACAAGATCAGTATTATTTGATAATATGCATATATATTCTTCATATAAATCTTTCTGCATTATCTGAGGGTTTTTTGTTTTCAGTTGTCTTCAGATACTGAGCTTTTACAGTTGCATTGTATTATCTTTCTTTGCTCTCATTTCCAGACTAAAAAAAAAAAAAAAAAAAAAAAAAAAAAAAAACACCCCCCCCCGCAACTGCTCTTGCTAACTAGAAATGATGGTTTTCATGTGACAGGGGAGAAAGTATGAATCAGAACAAGGAGACACAGTTTATACTGGAAACAAGATCTGTTCTTTTAGGTTAAAGAGATACAAGTGATTAATTGTATTTCTCATGTTCATGCAGCATAATTACATCACCGCAAAAGAGTAAAGAGTATTATCAAGCTTGCTAAAATTCCGAGTATAAAAAATTCCCAGTATAATTCCCAGCCCCAAACCGAATATACCTGGATTCTCTTCCTTCAGCTCTGGACATGAAGTGATAAGTATGTGCAGCTCAGGCAGGGAGGTCTAATTGCTGTCCACAGCTGGGCTACAACAAGGAAAAAATGGAAACACCTGTGTCCGCAGGGCTGGGGAGGGGCACTGGGGTGAGCCCCGTGCTACCAGCTGGAGGCTGAGGCTGCTGTGGGGAGCCCTGCCGGTGGGGCTGGAGTGTGGGGAGCCCTGCCAGTGGGGCTGGAGTGAGGGGAGCCCTGCCGAGGGGCGGTGA
>NW_008795035.1:96856-101237 GCF_000699145.1 Aptenodytes forsteri
GTGGTGGGCCTCGCTGAGGGGTGCTGGGGTGAGGGGAGCCCTGCTGAGGGGCGGTGAGCTGTGGTGAGCCCCGCCGAGGGGCGGGGAGCTGTGGGGAGAGGAGCCCTGCCGAGGGGCGGTGAGCTGTGGTGAGCCTCGCTGAGGGGTGCTGGGGAGAGGGGAGCCCTGCTGAGGGGCGGTGAGCTGTGGTGAGCCTCGCTGAGGGGTGCTGGGGAGAGGGGAGCCCTGCTGAGGGGCGGTGAGCTGTGGTGAGCCCCGCCGAGGGGAGCCCTGCCGAGGGGCGGTGAGCTGTGGTGAGCCCCGCCGAGGGGAGCCCTGCCGAGGGGCGGTGAGCTGTGGTGAGCCCCGCCGAGGGGAGCCCTGCCGAGGGGCGGTGAGCTGTGGTGAGCCTCGCTGAGGGGTGCTGGGGAGAGGGGAGCCCTGCTGAGGGGCGGTGAGCTGTGGTGAGCCCCGCCGAGGGGAGCCCTGCCGAGGGGCGGTGAGCTGTGGTGAGCCTCGCTGAGGGGTGCTGGGGAGAGGGGAGCCCTGCTGAGGGGCGGTGAGCTGTGGTGAGCCTCGCTGAGGGGTGCTGGGGAGAGGGGAGCCCTGCTGAGGGGCGGTGAGCTGTGGTGAGCCTCGCTGAGGGGTGCTGGGGAGAGGGGAGCCCTGCTGAGGGGCGGTGAGCTGTGGTGAGCCCCGCCGAGGGGCGGGGAGCTGTGGGGAGAGGAGCCCTGCCGAGGGGCGGTGAGCTGTGGTGAGCCTCGCTGAGGGGTGCTGGGGAGAGGGGAGCCCTGCTGAGGGGCGGTGAGCTGTGGTGAGCCTCGCTGAGGGGTGCTGGGGAGAGGGGAGCCCTGCTGAGGGGCGGTGAGCTGTGGTGAGCCTCGCTGAGGGGTGCTGGGGAGAGGGGAGCCCTGCTGAGGGGCGGTGAGCTGTGGTGAGCCTCGCTGAGGGGTGCTGGGGAGAGGGGAGCCCTGCTGAGGGGCGGTGAGCTGTGGTGAGCCTCGCTGAGGGGTGCTGGGGAGAGGGGAGCCCTGCTGAGGGGCGGTGAGCTGTGGTGAGCCCCGCCGAGGGGAGCCCTGCCGAGGGGCGGTGAGCTGTGGTGAGCCCCGCCGAGGGGCGGGGAGCTGTGGGGAGAGGAGCCCTGCCGAGGGGCGGTGAGCTGTGGTGAGCCCCGCCGAGGGGCGGGGAGCTGTGGGGAGAGGAGCCCTGCCGAGGGGCGGTGAGCTGTGGTGAGCCTCGCTGAGGGGTGCTGGGGAGAGGGGAGCCCTGCTGAGGGGCGGTGGGGTGAGAGGTGCCCTGCTGAGGGGTGGCAGGTGAGAGTGGGTGGAGGGCTGAGGGGAGCCTCCCCAGGCAGGGCAGCACCTGCCAGAGAAGAAGGTTCTGGAGGCGGCAGGGTGCAGCTGGGGAGGGGGGGTAGTGGTGGCAGCTGGATCTTCAGGGCTGCAGGTCAGTTCCTCGGCTGGCTGTCAGTAAAACTTCCGAGTCCTGTCCCTAGTCCCTCTGAGTCTTCTCTGCTTAAAACATGAAATCTTTTCTGTTTTATTACAGAAAACTTGATGCAGGAGAAGGTGTTGGCAGGCCCACCACCAAACTCGGTCTGCCTTGGGGTGTCCCATAAAACAGGGATGTGTCCAGTAGCACTGGGACGTACCCTGAGAGAGGGGGAAAATGGTGTCAGGGGAGGAACTGCCAGCAGGAAGATGGCGAGAGGCTGAGGAAGATGGTGGCAGAGGGGAAGAGGCAGCTGTCTGCTCTGTATCTTTTGGGCTCTGGTAAGCCAAAGAAGATTTCCTTATTTCCATTTTCCATGCAGGAGAGGAGAGTTCTAGGAGATAAGGGAAACGGGACCTGTTTTTGTGGTGTGAGTCATCCTCTGCTGGGTTAACCTGGTGGGAGCGAGCCCCCTTGTCCTCAGGGAGAGGGGGTGGCATGAAACAAAATTAATCCCATACCCACCAAAAGGTTTGTGTTACTGTACAAATTAAACCTCTTGAGGGAATTGTTTGAGATTCAGTAGTTTACTGATGGAATTATTTATTTAGAGAGCTACATTTTCTAGCTTGAGTCCCAGCTTGTAACGCAAAATACCCTGAGTGCTTGTGAACTGAGGGAAAGCAAGGAATGGGAGAAGTCTCACCAGACTCATCAGAGTAACTTTTTTAGTTCTAAGTTCTGATCTAGAAATAAATTTGGCAAAGATATAGTGGTAACTCTTTAAGTTCGTTATAATGTCTAACCGTTGCAATTAGTCTGGGACAAGCATTTATGAAATATTTTTCTGTTATCAAAAGTAGACATTTGGTTTGGCACCTGTTGATTGAATCAACTATTTTCTTGAAATTTCCTGGAAATATTTGAAAATGTGGAATTATTTAACCTAAATGAGATGTAATTTTGTAAGCAGAAACAGCTAACAGTAGAAAAATGTAACTGTCAGCTTAATTTTTCAGATAATGTGCTAATTTATTCATTTCAATGGAAAACTAAAGTACCACTTCTCACTCTAATGGCTCTGTTCATCAGTAAACATACAGTATTAATAATATAATTTGTAAACATCACCACTTTCCAACTTTCTCTCCCCAAAAGAAGTAAAACTTAGCTTCCACCCTCTCAATCTTTCTCATCTGAATTCTTTCAGTGAGGGTCTTAATTGGATTTCTTTATTATAATTTGTGCTGGGTTCATGCCTGCTTCGTGCTGCATCCTAGCTATATTTTCCATTAGCCAAGGAAAGAAATGAAAGGATACTGAATGAATGAAAGTTATTATGCTCTATTGGGAAGCTATGAACCTTAGATCCTTGTGATTAGAATCATCACCCCTTAGCTTTTAGCTGATCTTAACTTTCATTTCTAAAAAGTTAATTTTCTTTTTTTTCCTGGAAATCTGAAGTGGCTTCTGGAGTTGACAACTATTATTATCTTCTACTCCTAAGATGCTCTCCCTCATTGATGTCACTCTGATGAGTAACTGAAATATTAAGTATGTAATTCCTATGTTAGGTTCCAGTTGCATGGCTGTGCTGTATGGTTAATAGTAATGCAAGAGCGTCAGGATGAGAGAATAATCTGAAACAGTATTTGATAAAAAAAACCCAAAACAATAACGGTGGGAAATTTAGCTGCTTTTCCCCTGAAATTTGTTCTCTGATTTGGTTGCTTTTTTGATTCTGTAAGAGGCGACTCCAAAAAATCCATTTGCATCCACCTATAACTGACAGTTTTAAAAGTTCTTTATTAATTGTTTGTCAGTGCAGTCAGGCAGACATCGCGGAATCCATGCAGAGTGTATTTACAAATGCATACAATTCAAATCAGTAGTTAGGCTGTCAAGTGTCTGGCAAGATACAGGTGTGTTATCTTGCAGGCATTAACATCATATGAATGACAGGTTGTAATGTACTGTCATTCTTAAAGGAATTTGTGCTTCTCAGATTAAGGAAAGGTGGGGGGTCCTCAGCAAGTCTCCTGTGTTGAAGGGTGAAGAATGTGATGTACTAATTCTTTCTTTCATTCAGGGCAGCCTACTTTAAAAAAAATAAATTACTTGTGCAAGGCCAAGTCACAAAACTTGCACTCAGATACTGCATTTGCACTTAAGCTGTGAATATATTTAGGTTCTTGGGTAGTTAGATCCCAGTGCAGCCATCATCTGGTCTGTAAAGTTACTGCTAGTCAGATCAATACATACTTTTGAGATGTATAATACGCTTCTTAAAGTGAGGTTGTATTTTCACTCCTCAGAAATCTCTTGCTTCAATACCTCTCTTTGTTGTGATAAATCACTCTTAGGAGTAGAAATGATGAACTTGTCTGGTAGGTTTCAAATATATTTGAATATAAAATAAAATGAGCATTAAGTATAAATATTTTGTATTCTTAAATAAAAGTACAGAAGATAGATGTTTATGTTTTAGTCACGTCCTTTTACATCCTTTATATTATATTGCTGTAGTTTTATTTATTATAGATATATATTATGCCAAACCAATGTGGTTTTTACTTTATAAGTAGCTTAATTAGTTTGTCAACAAAATTATGGGAGAATGAATGATAGCTTTAAATATGACTTTATGCTTAATTTTGTTTCTGTCACCTTCTAGCTTCCTTTTCTCAAACTTTGGACTGCTTAAAGTAATGCTCTCTAGAGGCAGAATTACTTTCTAAAATTGAGTTTTAGAAGTGAGCTATATTTTTATTGCTCTGAGCTAACAGAAAAGCATGATTCTGCCAGAGGTTGTTCCAAACAACTTCATAAGAAAAGAGACAGAAATATTTACATGGACCTGTTGGAGCGGGTCCAGAAGAGGGCCACGAAAATGATCAGGGGGATGGAACACCTCTCCTATGAAGAAAGGCTGAGAGAGTTGGGGTTGTTCAGCCTGGAGAAGAGAAGGCTT
>NW_008795035.1:101339-114036 GCF_000699145.1 Aptenodytes forsteri
GCACTGGCCCAGGTTGCCCAGAGAGGTGGTGGATGCCCCATCCCTGGAAACATTCAAGGCCAGGTTGGACGGGGCTCTGAGCAACCTGATCTAGTTGAAGATGTCCCTGCCCACAGCAGGGGTGTTGGACTGGATGACCCTTTAGAGGTCCTTCCAACCCAAACTATTCTATGATTCTATGAAACAGATTATCCCTGACAAATATATACAGCTGTCTAATAGAGCAACCTCCTCAGACCCCATCTATGTCATAGGATTTTTTTGGTCTCTCTAATCTTCTTACTTTTACAGAATCCAGTTTTGTATTCCATTAGTATGCATGTGTATATTCTAATAGACTATAAAAATGCTGCATGACCTACTTGCTGACAACCTGGTTTTACATCCCATTAGTGGGCATGTATTTTCACAGTAATAGACTTTTAAAAACAGTGTAACCCATTTATTCTGCTTCATCAGTAACTCCCTATGTAGTGTGTATCTATATGTGTGTAATTATATCTCATTTTTTCATTATTTGAGAAAATGTGAGAGAACCTTCCAATGCTGAACAAGAGTTCTGTGCTGTTTGAACTGCTTAGACACTGATATGATACTTATTCTGCATAAAATAATTAATGATACTTGAAGGCATTTGCAATGTAAGAAAACAGAATGTAGATAAAGCAACCTGTACTTAGAGGAGGATTAATATTGCAATGTAACCTGACCTATTTTTAAAGGAATACTTCTCATTTTACTGATTTATGATTCCCTGTTGAACTCACTCATGCCTTACTTGATTTGGTTTTCTCTGAGATTTACTCAAGATGTTGAACAAAAAGGAATTCTTATAAATGAAGACAGTATCTATTATTTTTTTTTCTTCCTTAGTGTAAGTAAGTCCTGAATATTGTGAAGGAGCACATCTTTTGTTTTTTTGGAACCTGCCATCTGCCTGTGTCATTTGGTATGCTTTATTTTCCATGCCACCCTTGATTTTATAGACGTCTATCAAAATTCTCCCTCAATCTTAAAGACTGAGGAGTCCTTGTTGATTCTAATATGAAACTATTAGAATAGAGCTATTTAATAGCTCTGCTCATCTTTGTCAGCCCTCTTTGTACTTTCTGTTGTTCTATTTTACTCATTTTGAGGACAGGGAGACCAAAAGTTGATGACATTTAAGGTAAGAGTCCACCATGAACTGCATAATGGTGTTTTGGTGTTTGTTTCTTTCTTAATACTGCCAAAGATTCAATTTCCTTTTTTTGACCACCATTGAACAGTAATCTGGCAACTTCATGAAATTAACTATTATAACCCCAGATCTGAAATCCAAGTGAAGGAACTCTCAGCTGACAGCTTATCGTATATACAAAGTGACCACTTCCCTATTTGTATCATGGAATGTTGTTTAAATTTAGCCTGATCTGTCATGGAGGGTACTTTGGCAGATCTTTAGTTCTTTCACCCCATATGTTTTCAAGGAGATAGTATCTTGTGGTATAGTGCCATCCTTGGAGTGTCCCCAGGGTGCCATGGGTTTAGATGATCTGTGCATAGGTCCATCTGCTTTCAGGCATACCCTAGAGTGTTTTACATGCTGAACCAGAAGCATATGGTAGTGGTTTTTTAATACCACTCTCTGTATCATCCATACTGGTGAGGAGACTATGCACTGTATGAGGTAGGAGACTTGAAAATTAAGGTTATCCCTTGGCGTTCTCATCTGCTTGTGGGATAGAGTTATCCTAGGAGCAGCTGTGCCCCTTAAACCTATACAGTGGTCTGGCCCTGGATTGACTTACTCATTGTCCTTCCCTACATGCACCCGATAGTCACCGGTACCTCATCAGCACATAAATGCCTCCCCTTCTATTATGTTACAGGGGCTTGCTTATTTATTTATTTTAAACATTATACCTATGTTCATTGATTGTACTATTGGAATTCTTAGTGTAACAGAAAAAGTTGCTCTATCAAGAGAGTGGCATCATAAGATCAATGTTGTAGCTAACTCCTGATGCATAGTTAACATGTTTGATCTGCAGTTAATCACTACACACTAGCAGGGAATGGTACCATATTAAATAGTTTTTCTACAAACTATATGTGACCTACAAGCTAATGTTTAGAAGATGGCCATTTTGTTTTGACTTTTCCATTTGGGAACTCAGGGTGTGAAGAACTCAAAATAATTGATTTCATTTGGAAGCTTTCCATTAAAGTTTTGATGAAGTTCACTTACAGTGAGACAACAAAAGAGATGGCAGCATGCTGAGGAACTACTGCTTTCTGAACTCCTATTTAGTCTTGCAAAGCATAGTGCATTTTCCTTCATGTTGCTAATAAATCATTCAAAGTAGTAAGCGTTATATGCCTCAAGTAAATGGATATGTGATCTGGAAAGATTCAAGATCAGTTTTTAGTTTGTCAAGGTACATTAGATGAGGCAGTTGATCCATTTGATATGTAGTAACATGAGATATACAATGTTTGTATATACCTAATTGTTTAAGGGAACCAATGTTAATGTTTGCATGTTTTGGACTCCAAAGAGTAAGTTTTTAGAGTTGTAATAAGAACATGTTCAAAGAATGACAGAAGTCTGAAACTGAAATAGATTCAATAGGAATAGCTGTGTTACATATTTTTATTGCTTAAGCAAAGTTTGTTAATTATGCAGGGAAGTCTACTGTATTGAACTTTTCACCACCATAAACCTGAGTTACACAGGCTACTCAATGGGAAAGGGGAAATCATCTATCTTTATATGAAACTGTCAGGATTTTATCCAATTGAATTTTGCTTATATTTACCTAAATATTCTCTTTTTCTCTTGAATGTCTGTAACCACTGGTGTTCAAATATATTTTTTAAAAATATCTTTTAGATCTCTTTTCACATGTTCTCTGTGATTTTTGCCTGACTGAGGGAGGGTTGCAGAAATAAACTATCAGGCGGTTGCCAACAAAGTAATCTCTTAGTAATTAGGAAGAGTTTATAGGGAAATAGCCAGTAATAGTGCTCTCTTTTTGTGGTTTGCTTTTTTTAATAGTTGTTTGCTTTTTAAAAAAAAAAAAACAAAAACAAAAAACCACCCTCCCCCCTCCCCTTTTACTTCCTCTTGAATGAATGTTGTGCCCATTCCTGACTGCAGGCCTAGTAGATAAACGTGGCTTGAATGGAACTTATTGAAACTTGCAAACAAACTGATTTTGTTATATTTTCAACTTTATGAAACCATTAAAATAAGGGTAAGTTCTGAAGATGTTTAACCACTCTCACTCCTGTTTTAACTTCCAAATGCTTGCAAATGCTTCTGCATTGAGTTCAATCTCAGGCAGCTGCTGTTTTATACAGGGTGAATAAACTGAAGAAGGGAGTAAGCTCTTTACTTGGCATATAGAAACATGACTACTTGGAGATTAGTCATTTGATTATTCCACAGTAATACTAACAAGTGTATAAGGTAAAATGTCAATTGATATATTTTTCTTCTAGTCTTTATTACCTATATTTAAGCCCCAGGACTTCTGCTGGAGGATCCAGAGTACCTCTAAGCCTGAACGGTCTATTGCTTTTATTTGCTAATTGCTAATAAATTTTAATGTTACATTTATTAAATTTATCTGTTTTATTTTAAGAACTGGTTCCTTCTCTGATGGGAGGTTTAGCTAAATGACATATCGTTCCCCACTTGCCAAAATATTAGCTACTGACTAATTATAGTTTATGATGTCTAGGATTAAACAGCCAAATTCTGTTGCAGAAAATGTGATTACAGAATGTTTTAAAGCCATAAAATTCATCTAGACATAAACATTGCTTATTGGAAAAATGGTCTGTTTAGCTGTGAGAATGACTGTGTGTAGGTTTCAGCAGAAGAGTTGATCAAGATTTCAGTTTTTCACTTAGTTCATGAATATTTGTGAATTTTCATTTTAAATGAAAAATGTCTCCTGGGATTATATCTTTTGAGTAAGAAATAATAAAAGTGAATTGCATTATACTGACATAATTTGCAATTGTAGGAAAAACCTGTTGCACTAGGTGATCAAAATAGGTTATTGTAGAGAGAGTGGCTATCAGAGGAGACAGCTGTGGAAAAAATTAACACAGAAAAGGAGGCTTAGAAATGAGTCTATGTGAGGCTTAAATTAAAGGACAAAACAATGGTATACTTATCCAGCTGTTCGTGTTACTTTCTCCCTTTTATGGGTTGCTCAGTAACTAATGAGAAGTAACAATTCTTTCCCTGTTTATGTGGTCTTTCCTGTGCCTCTCCCTCACATTGGTACTTTTTTCAGTTTGCAAGATTGATCTTTCTCAAATAATGGAACAATTGTACTAATATCAGAGAGTGTTATTTATTTAACACAAAAAACTCAATTGATACCATAACAGTTGTCAGAGAGGTAGTGGCACTGCAGTTATTTGTTTAATGTTTATTTTATTTCTAGTCTTGAGTGAAGGTGATTCTGTATAACTCTGCAGCATAAATCAATTAAAGTTACACGATATCAGATTGTTACTTCATATCCTTGACTACTATATCAATTTTGGAGAACTTTATTTTGCACCTCAACGTATGAACCAAAAATTAACTACCACTAGTCAATTACACTAAAAGATGCAGAGTGTCTTTTGACACAATATTTATATTTCATTCCCTAAACCAAAGCAAATGTGATTTAAAAAAACATGTGAAATCATTGAAATAAATATTATGCTTCATTTATTGTAGCAGATCTTGAGGATCTATGGCTAGCCAAACAAGTAGTGTTGAGAAGAGGAAATGCAATCTGAAATTTTATTAATTATGCAAGTTCTTCAGGAGGCAAATGTTAAGAGTGCACAGAATGCTAAGCCTAATTTTTCTGAATGAGAAGTCAAAGGGTGTGCCTACAATAGTGTTTTCATTTGGACTGGTTATGCTTTCGAAATGAATCTCCTGATCATTCCCATCTACCATTCTTTGCTCCACATCATGAAGTAGAGCATGCAACTTTCATCATTTTGGATGATGGTCCACAGGACTAAACTACAAAATAAAATGCTATGAAGGCTGTATTTTGTGGATCTTGGGACCTTAGCGTCTTTGGGTTTACTCTGCAGATCTGCTGCTATTAATAATAGTTTGTTTTGTAGCTGAGCTAAACTCATTTACTACTTTGATTCATCTCATGGGGGATCATATGATCTCTTCATTTAAAGTAGTAAATCTTTGCTTATGTAACTTCTTGAGACTGTCCTTCCAATTATTTGGCCAGTACTGTTGACATTCCTCCATTTGAGAGCAATCAGATTTGAGAATTGCTAGGAATCTATCGCTAATTCATCTGGCATTGGTTTAGATTAAGCTACTGTACCCAGTAGGTACTGAAACTGATCTCTTCAAAGTGAGGAATGAGGGAATTTCAGAAATTAAAACTGTTTTAAGGTGAAGAGTTTCAAGTATAGCATGCTAGCATAGTTTTGCAAATAGGAACTGTCACTTCTACCAACAACAGTGATAGCCTTTTGGTATCTTATTTCATGGTTTACTCAAAATACAGAGTGGGTAAAATATCTTGAATATATCGTTTACAATCTCCTCCATCTGTGAGTGCACTGAAACAGTCTTGTTCTCCATCTGTCCCTTGTTTCTATCATATGGTTGATTCTCTAAAACGTATGGTTGTTTTATTTGGAAGAGTCTCAAACAGAAACTGAGTGAACACAACTAAGTGAAATGTTTAAGCATATTGCTATTGTTTTAATAAATTTTATTCCTAATTTTAGCACTAGTTATTTAGATTTTAATAGTTCTGAGTCAAATCCTGAATATAAATTGAGGGGTTTTTTTTTTCAGGGCTTTAATTTTTTTTTTTTAATTTAATACCCTATAAAGAGACATTGGATCATGCTTTATTTATAAGTCTGAATGCTTTGAATCTAAAGCAGCTGCACAGGTACTGGGGATGTCGATTAATCATTTTAGCAATAGTGGGGATGATGTGTTCTATAGCAAAGTAAGAAAAGAGAAAACAGCTCAGTTTAAGATTTAATCATTATTTTTTAATTTAATGTGGTTTGTCAGTAGATAGCTGATTTTTGTCCACGAAGGGAACTTACTCTAATACAGATGTGTCTAGAAAAAACTGCAAACCTTGGGATCACTCATTCATGAGGAATTCTGTGTGTAATTCTAGCCTCTCTCTTTATTTGTCCTTTGTCCTTGTTATTTGTGTGTGTATTTCCACTGAAATATGGGATGACTAATAACTCTGGAAGCTCATGTAATATTCAAGTTAATGCCAAATGTTTATGTAAGTCCTGTGAATGAAATTAGAAAATGGGATTCTAGGTTTTTTGGCTATATATCTGGCATTACTGGTTTGTGTGCAGACAGTTCTAATTATCAGTGGAATGACTGGGAAGATAGTTTTCCCCACATCCCTCTTCTTTGTAATGTTTTCACGTGTAACTTCTTTTTTTAAACAATGGTACTTTCAAAGGCAGGTCTTTAAAGATGTATAGGTTAGCATCCTGTTATTCCTTTTAGTGCAATCCTATTTCTCTACTAGTTTCATAATAATACAAGATGTTAAGCATTAACACCTGAGGAAATAGGGTTGTATGTTGCTGGAAAATGCAGCAGTTAAAAACAAATATATTCACTGACCACTTTTCATGGACCATATTTAGTCCACAGATTATTTTGGGGTACTAAACATAGTAATTGCATTTAAAATTTGAAATCCAATCCATGAAGATGTTGAAAGATGGAAATGTCTTGGATTTTCCCTTCTGGACTTGATTTACAATTATTTGAATACAATTGGCATAATTTTTGCACTGACATATTGTCATGAAGAATTATTTTTATGCTTTTAAAAGTTTTGAAAAGAGCATATTATAACATGCTGTTTGGTATAATCAGATTAGCAAAGTCCAGTAGCTTTGTTTATTTTAACTTTTTTTTCCACACAGGCTCAAATCAGTCTTTGCTTAATTGTTTCATGACAGGAACTGCTCTTGTTAGCATAAAGCTCCTGCCTGATGCTTGCATTTTGCAGAGAAAAAGCAATTTTTCACAGCGCAGTGTTGACTTACATGGAAGGTACTTGGTGTGACAGGCCTTGGTATAAACTAGTCCTAAGTAAATCTTTTTGCATAATGCGCTTCCAAGTGCAATTCTTGTTCCCGAGAGCAAACAAAAAAATAGAGGAAGTTGAAATCAGTTTTATATGGTCTTTTTTCCTTATAATTATAACATATATTTACAAAAGTTGTTAATTTGATGAAGTTACTATGGCTTGAAGCACTGATCCATATTGGGGAGCACTGAGTGATTCATTATGTGACAGACAAACAATTGTGATTTCAGCTAGCATGGTGGGTAATGCTTGTGGAGAATGTCCTGGGAGGAGGGTGGAGGAGAGAAGGAAAATGACATGAAGTTCTTTGCTCCACTTTCAAGCACTAATCTATATAATAAACTCTTTTTGCTCTACTCTAAATGTTATTAATTTGGGGTTTGTTTGTTTGTTTGGTTTTTTCTTCACTGTATTAATTCCAAAGCTTTTTCCAAAACCTCACTGTTACAGTGGTTTGAAACCTTAGAATTTCCTGCTGCATTGATAGCTTGTTCATGTACATTTGTATACAAATGCTATTATTAGCATGTAGTTTGAAGAAATCCTTTCTCTGTTGTTTGGGTATGGACGCAGAAGGTTTTTTTACCCTTCAGCCACAGTTTTGCTGGATGAAAAGCTTTTTAGTCTTTCCTTCTTTGATTGTATCTCTAGTCTGTCTCTACATTTTAACTAATATGAATTGGGAACACCGTCTTTATTGAACATGTTATCAGAATAATATAAGATATGCCAAAAACTTTGTTATTGCTTTGTACATTTGCATTAATACGTCAGTATGTCTCCTAGAGAAGTTTGACCTCTCCTTTTCTACTCTTCCTGCTGTGCAAATGTCATTCTGTCTTCTGTTTTCTCTTATCACCTTCCAAGTGTCCTCTCAGAGCTGGCTTAGGCTTTTTAAAACTGAATTTTGCTGTCTCAGGGTGGAGGTGCTGGGCCATTCTTGGCATAGAAAGGAAAGGAGTTGAACTGGGAAGCAATGTGGGGGAAACAGCTGGAGAGTCAGATGGGGACAGCAAGTTCTGTGTTGGTGAGGGAGGAAAGGAAGAAAATTACCATTTTCACAGAAACATAGAATATCCTGATTCAGAAGGGACTATGAGGATCAGTGAATCCAACTCCTGACTCCACACAGGGCAACATAAAAGTTAAACCATGTATTGTCCCTTTGTTAGCAGTTGCTCCCAATATTCCAGCCCCTACTGTGTCACCAGTGGAGCCTATTTTAGCAGGCAGTGTGTTTAGTCACCTGCATGGGTAGGTGTCTATATTGCTATCTTCGACTTCACAGTCCTTTTGTGACTACTACTCCTTCTATGCTGCTTTGCTGGTCATTTTTTCTTCTGCCTTTTTGATTTTTCTAGTGTTGTCAGAATTGTTCCTCAACTGTATTTCTGCCTCTGTGGTCACTTCTTTCCCCTGTGCTCTGTCCTTGTTGACGTAGCTCAGTGATTCACTGTCATCTTCAATGGATGCCTGCCAAGGTTTCAGCTCAGCTACTGGCTGGTAATCTTGGCTATAAACATAACCCCCCTCTTTTGACAAGCTCATAATAAATGAGAGAAATCATTAGTTCACACAAATCTGGAATTTTAACCTGGATGTTGTGCATTAGGTGTTTAGAAACATAAAATCCCACTTTGAAAAATACATCTCAAGAGCTGCTACATGCAAAACTTGTAAAAGTGCCCTTATTTTGCTAGTCATTGGTAAGTAACTGTTGGTGTGTCTGTGTTATATATAAATGTTTAGAAAGGCTGACTGTCATGTTTGTTGTATTTGCAGGAAGTCTAGCACAACAAAGCCTCAAACTTGTTGACCTGTAGGTGCTGTCTGTAAATGGTAAATAACAGGGCTATGGTAGGTGTCAACAGATGGTACTATTACATGCAGTCTTTCAAGTAGGTTTTTTCCTTAGCCTATGAGCATATGTTCAGTCTTGGGAAGACATGCTGTGTTGCTGTTAGCTTTGGTTATGCAATTCTCAGTATAGTGACAAGCCTTTTGGAGAGGGCGTATGAGAGCAGCAGGAGAATTTGCTCTCTATCCAGGTTTCTGATTAAATTCAATTCTTGAGGCAGAGCTGCTCTTTAAGAACTGCCCACTGCTGTTGGGCTTATTACTGAAGGAAGAGATAGCCTAGAGGCAATTTGATAATTTCTATTGCAAGCCTTGAACAGAGGTCCTGCATAAATAGAACAAGTTACACTTAAATTATACCCAGACTTGACGTCACTGGTTTCTCTTCCATTAGGAAGATGACCTGCAAGGCCCCAGACATCTGCCATCATTTGGAAGAGCAGTGTCAGAATGAATGCTGCTGAGGGAAGAAAGGGAAACAAGGAAAAAATATTTCACAATATCATACACATTGTATATGGTACTTCATTCAAATGATCTGTTTGACAAATTCCATGGACTCTACTTCTATTATGGGAGAAAGCAAACAAAAAATAAGCAGCTGAATATACGTGTGTTCTGGCAAGCAAATTTAATTTCATCATTGGCCATAGGTATAGAATGGCTTGACAATACAGGTAAATACATTCTTTGGTTAAGAGGTATAGATATTAGAGAAGGAAGAAAACGTTTGATGTTTAAAGTGCATGGAAATCATGCTCTGTGTTCACCTGTACTTGTGAAGCCTAACAATGGTCCTTTTGTTAGTCATAGCCGTTGTTCTGTCATGCCCATTGTTCTGGTATTGTTAGAAAGTAAAGATGAAAATTAATTTTTTTTGGTAAGAAATACTATTATTCTACAGGTTTTATTTGGGGAAAGCCTGCTAAGTGTATATATTTGTTAATATATGAATTCCAGTTCAATTTATGAAGTATGTTGTTATTGTCTTTCTCTCTCTTTGTAACATAACTGTTGGAGAGAGAAAAACTTGGTCTTTGATAGTCTTTCCCGGAATAAAAAAAGATATTAAGAATGATCACCAGTTGGCCAGCTGGACCGGCTCTGAAAGGTATGCTGATGTCCTCGTGTCTTACATTGGCCACTACCCTGTGCACATGAGTCACCCCCAGCCCTCCTTGTGAAAAACAGAGTCCTGCCTGTGGATGCCACATGATCTCTCACTTTGAGGGACTCACAAACACAAGAGATTCTGAGAACATAAAGCCTGAGCCAGGGACTGGATCAGAAAATCAGCCTGGGAAGAAAGAAAGGTAATGCAGGAGAACGCTGAGACAAATGGACGAAGCATAAACATACCTTTTTAAATTTTTTTTAATTTATTTTGAGCAATGCTTGTTTATGAATTTTCCCTGCACTTGGCTGCTTATTTAACCTTATGCTATCTTTTTGTTTGTGCTAACACAGCAAACTAATTGAGGTTAAAAATAACCTTTATCTGGAGCACGTACTTACAGGCTGAAAGCCACTGAGAAAAGAGTGAGAGTGTATCTAAGTTCACCTAGCTCCTCAGGCTAAATTCCAAAGTTTGCAGAAGAATAAAGCTCAGGAAGGAAAGCTTGGAAGGGTAGTAACAGGTCTCTGGGGAGATGAAATGAATGTTCACAGGTGCTGTGAGGGAAAAGTTTGACCAGGAGCATCTTATAATTCAGAACTGTGTGAAGTGAGAGAAAAATATTCATTCATCTATTATGCTGAAAACAAGAGAAAAGCTTTTTTGGAAAAAGCAATGTTCCTTTCAGCTCTGCAATTCTCTTTTTGGTGATAGATTCTAGGGAGCCTCAGAACAGGCAGCCATCAGTAGTAAATACTTCACATTCTGATGAAGGAGGTTTTACTAAAGCCAGTAGAGAGAATTGCTTCCTAGTGATACTTTGTTTTTTGTTTGGTGTGTTTTGTGTGTGGGTGGTGGTTTGGTTTTTTTTTTTTTATTATAGTCATGGAAGTCCTAATCAGATTGTTGGTTTAAGTGCAAATTATCCTGTTGTATAGTTTAGGTTTATGAACAAATGAAATAATTTTGGATGTGCTGGTTTGCACAAAGTTACATGTACAACAATGATTAAATCTACCTCTGCTGGGTTGCTACACTGAACATTGCAAGGGTTTTCTTCAGAGGATATTGGCAAATCACAAAGCAAATCAGAGATGATAAAAAGAGATGAACAGGTATGTATGGAAATGGAATTAGAAAGAAAAGGTTTTCAAACACCTTCTTTTGTGGAGAAAGTGTGTACAAATATGCCTGAATGATACAGATGCTGCCAAATACCCCAGGAACCGCTTGTGTGTTATCTTACATGTAGTGATGTAAATCTTCCATGGCAAAAGATGAAATAAAGCAATCGAGCAAGGAATTCCTGAACTTTGGGTTTGTATATCTAATGGTTTTGTTTCACACAGATGAAATCTCCACACATTTGTGTGTCTGCAGAGAACCAGGCCTTTTAAGAATATTCAATACTCAGCTTTATGTTGGCCATACCCTACAGCAGGTGTTAGTAGCGTTAAACTGAATAGATTGCCTCATCATCAATATGTAAGGTTCTGTTCATCAGAAATATTTACTTTTATTCTTCCCTCCGCACGCCTGGAACAGGCTTTGAAGAGGACTTTGGGTCAATTAGTTCCAGAATATTAAGGCTGTCTCTTCTATTTCTGTAGATATTTATGGTGAATTTTGCAATTTTATTTTTCACATCTTTCCAGGAAGTATTTTGAAGTCTGTCTGCACACATTTCATCTTTTGAAATGCACATTGATCAGATGAACTGCTATATGTATTGGTGAAGGGAAGTTCAAACGAAGGTATATTTGGGGGGGGAGCAGGGGGGGGGGAAGAAAAATTCTGCTGCTTCTGGTATATATATATGCTTTCAGGGTATATACTGTACTGAAATAGTTATGTATCATCCTTTTTATATTTCAACTCTTGTTTATTTATATCAATATATTTGAATGCTCCAAAACTTGTTTATTTTTATAACAGCCAATCAGCATACAGGAGCACTAAACCATGCAACTCGGGAGTTGCTCATCAGCTGTATAATGAAGACAAATGGCATGTTAAATCTTGTTATCTAATTACACAAAAATAGCTTTTTATGACAGCAATGGCTTCTTTGCAGTCTGTAGAAAGCCATGCACCATGCATCTGATTAATCATGCAAAATAAGATTGAAAGAAAGGAGGAAAAAAAAAAAAAAAGAGAAAGGTGCTGTGTATTCTGGGTCTCTTCCAAGCAGGCTTAACCTGGTGCTGAAAATCCTGTTCTTTGTGGACAGACTTCAAGGCTGAAAGAATATCAAATGATAGTGAAATTCCTAAATTGTAGTGAGCCTAATTAAGAATTGGTTCTATTACTGTGATTTTTAAGAACACCTAATATAACCTCTAATGGCAAATATTTGCCAGGATTGGTTAGATTATAAATCAAATGATGAAAAGGACGAGCAGAAGGACAGTCCTAAACTCCTGATCCCTTGGCTTCCCTGTGGGATCTAGTTGTAAAGCAAATTTGTTGATGATATCTTTGATGATAGGTTCCTGCATCCAAATGAATCTAGCTGTTATTTGTCTCATCTGGGACTGTTTCTACCAGAAGCCAGTTGTGGGTTTTTTGGGTTTGATTTTTTTTTTTTTTTGGGTGTGTGTGG